>NC_051220.1:36012718-36140218 GCF_015220715.1 Pygocentrus nattereri | reverse complement strand
AAAAGGCATGTATTGGTTTCGTCCGCCGGCTGGCATGCGTGACAGCACCTTTTTATCCCTTTCTGGACTGAAAGTGCTGGCCTTGCAGGCATGCACTTTCACAGTCCTCACGCTAACTGAGCTATGCAAAAGTCTTAGAACAGCCAAGATGGTTGTTTAAAGCTTAAGGACAGTTGATTTGTCCATAACATTAGAACACACACACACACACACACACACACACACACATACATATACATACATACATACATACATATATATCTCAAAACATCAATATGATACGATTGATTTGCCAGATCAGATATTGGATGGCAACTGAAGATATTGGCCTTGCTCACACAGAGTTTTGGGAATGGTTAACCCCTTTTCACAGTAGCCATAAAATGCAATTTCCTTCAGTTGAATTTAGCTTTTTTCCCCTTTTTCATGTATATATTTTTTAATGATTTTCATCTTTATAGATGAACAAGCAATTTATCTTTTATAAAGGTGTTCTTTTCTAGTGTTTAAAAGCTGCTGAGGTGGTACATGATTTTATACTGTCCATTTTATTAGAAACAAAACTGCTGTTATTGCAAAAATGTGTGACTTGTTTTCATAGCTAGGGGTTCTCATCCCTCCCTTTACACCACTCATTGCTCACTAGCAGCCCAACACATTTCACCTACAGAAAGCCAGCGGTGTCCCAGATTACCTAATAACAGGGTTATATATATTAGGCAAGATTGCATTTTATTATACTAATTTTGAAACATTCACATTGATTTCCATTCTACTGGCAGAATGGCCACTAGGGGGCCTGCAGGAAGAGGCTGTGTTAAGAACTGATAGGCATAAAAATATTGTATTAATGCTTGTATTCCATGAATAAACACTTCATGTTCAAATAAATACTTTTGTCAGGTGGCCTAAATATTGTGGTCATTTGGTGCCCTGTGCTTTGCAGGTGAGTCTGGCTCGAAACGTCATTCCCTTGAAACATTGTGCCCATCAGCTCCATCAGTCTATTTTCATCCTGTGCGACAGGAAGCACACCTGGATGGTGAAGTGGAGCTTCCATTTGGATTTGACCCTCCTACTGGGTCAATCGATACCGTTACACAACTGTAAAATGACACAGTGCTGGTGCTGCGGTGCTCACTAGGCCTGCGCTGTGTTTTTGTCTTCAGCTCATAGATAATGAAAGTGCAGGGCCAGAATCTATTGCCATAAAGAATCGCTGATGTTTCTGCAGTCGGTGAAAGGCATGTTTTGTGGACAGAATTGATCTGAAGGATTTAACTGAAATCTTTATACGGCTTTGTGTGAATGTTGCTCCCATGCAATTTTTATGAAGATTAATTAGGATCTATTTGTATCATTCTTCGCTAAACTATTAGCTTAGTTCTAAAATTCCTCTCCTTTCGGATTAAAGTGAGGATATTTTTCGGTCAGCCTTGGTAGTTCGATTCTCCCCCACGCTCTCACGCTATGTATGTGTGTTTGTGCTGACAATCAGGGCTGCAGTTGAAAGCAGGCACACCAACAAGTGTCTCATTAGGCTGAGGAGATGCTGTGGAATCAGATGACTTGGCATTGGGGTTAATAGCCTAACCCAGCTCATGCCAGCATCGCCGCTTCATTCATTACAGCATGCAGCCAAGCACCACTGCCCATCACCGCTAACAATAGCCCTCATTCATTAAAGGAATCTAAAAATCATTATATTAAAGCATGAGCAATGATCGCGCATCTGATATGTCAGTCTTTTTCGCACTTCAGTCTGGGTCATACATTTGCCTGCAGCTTGCTCATGGTTAAAACTGCTCAGGTTAAATTGGACTACAGGGGGGATTCACATGTCATTGCTTGCACCTAATCATTATATGGGTCTCATACAGTATGGTATATTACATCAAACCATTGTCGGGCATAAGCAGAAACATAAGGAAGCAAAGGACATGGGTCAGTTTCTCGTCTGTGCTCTGAGGTATTTGGACTGTGCAAATAATAATCATCACAAACGCTAGGAATGAAATTGGACAGCGCATTGGCTAACCTATCAGCGGTTTCACAGTCATTTCATTCTTAAAATAATTCTGCGCTGTTGTGGTTTGGCTCTTCGTACGAGAGACGAGCCGCTCTACCATCAGCAGTAACAGGCTCCATTGAGCAATGCTTTGCAAGTCGGTCCAGCCGCAGCTCTCTGCCACGTCTAATGAGTCACAACATACGTTTTGGCTCACACGGAGGAGCATTAAACTGGAGTGAAGAAAAAAAAAAAGGACTCGGTAAGAACTTTATGTCATCCACATGGCTAGAGCTCATTTCCTCGCCAGAATAAAGTGTGCGCTCGCCCCATGTGGAGCAGGACACGGAGAGCTGCGGCAGCTGCTCATTAGGAGTCGTTGCGTAAGCAGGAAAGAGGCTGGGGGAGTGGGGGGTTATGGGAAGTGTGTGATGGTCCCAGCTGCATCTGATGGTGAGCAGGCCAGTGGAGCACTGTCAAGCATTCCCAAGACAACATGAGCTCTTTCTGGCTCCACCATAGCACTTCCTTTGCCATAGCAAATCATTTAGAGTCAGTTACAGCAGCAGTTTGCATTGTGTGGCCGCTTAAAGCAAACCGAGACGAGCACCATGAATGCCTTTACTGAGTCGTCAGCTGCTGTTAATTTGTTTCTGAGCTTTGTTTTAATGACGGCTTGTGATGCTGCAGGTAAAAATCACTCGCTAATTGAACAACTGTATGTTAGGATTAGTGCTGAATATCTCTGCCTTCTCTGAGTTGAATGGAGTCCTTCAGTAGAAAATGTGTTCATTTATTGATACTGGCATCTGAGAAAGGGAAGAAAAAGCAACAGACTGTTGTTGGATTAGAACCGTGTATCTCCAAAATGGTAATTTTTACAGAAGGAAGACAAAACATACTTTAATTTTAATGTGAGTCAATGGAACCAGATTTTTTCCCCAAGCAATTTTGGGTCATTTCTTTCGGGCAGTTCATCATGACATTTACACACAATGTAAAGGGCAGGGGGTATTTTAAAATTATGTCAAAAACTGAAAAATTTAGATGGAGGTTTTGTTCCGACAGCAGTGAACAGCTTATATAGACGAGCTTGCTACTCTTAGCCTTAGCAATGTGCTAACATGGCAAAAAGCTGTACGAACCTAATTGATGGTTTTTACTGGAAATGGAAAAGTTTAAAAAGTTTAAACTTTTCCATTTCCAACAGTGACCATGTTCGGGTCCGATTTTTTACTCTACTGTCTTGCATTGAAGCTTGTGGTCAGACAGCTCTCAGGCTGATCTGATCTACTCATCAGAGGCTTTTGTACAAGCATGGAGCCCATAGCATCAAGTACTATTCTTAAATTTATGTAAAGATTTCAAAGGTTGTGCTTTTCACTCAAATTGTTATGTCAGTAATAGAGTTTGTTAAATAAAAAAAGTGGAAGAATTTTCATATAGTCCCAAACTAGTCCCAAACAAGTCCCAAACTAGTCCCAAACAAGTCCCAAACTAGTCCCAAACTAGTCCCAAACTAGTCCCAAACTAGAGGTGGTTGGTGTGGCAAAAATGTAATATCATGTTACTTTAAGAGGTTTTCATGATATGTCACAATATTAATCAGATTGATTTGGGACAAATTAGTCACAATTAAAAATTATTTTCAGAAACTATAAAAAAAAAAAAAAGAGTAATCAGCATTTTCAGTCCCAAATCCAGTTAAATGTGACCACTTACGCTCTTTTTAATTAAACATGCAGTTAAGAAGTGTTTAAGAATTTAATGCCATTTTAATATGACAATTTAAGAATTGTCATATTGCCTAGCTCTACGTATCACTGTCGGTATTGGCCGACACTCAAGGCGTCAATATTATTGGTATTGGAATGAAAACGTGATATTACAGCTTCACGTTAGTAATGTTGCATGCATTTATTTCTAGAATTGAGCACTTTAGTTTTAAATTCTGTTTAATTATAATAGTTTTATGTTTTTGTGGGCCTTTGTGTTGCTTGACTTGGAAAATGTTTGACCAGTGCTTATACAGATCTTATTGTTCCTACATGTAAGGGTGTGAATGGTCAGCTCTTTTTGCTGGGAGAACAGACATTATTTCCCGTCTACAAAATGTAATTTAAATTCTGGGTTAAAAAGGCCAATATTGAACCAGTGAAATGTGTTTTTTTTCCAAACATTAGTCTGCTTATATGTCCACATAGTACTGATATTATTGTTCATACCTAATGTGTACATTTAATAAAAGCCATTCGTTTAGGACTAATTCTATGAGAAAAATAGTCCAAATGAATAAAAATGGTTTGGAAAGAAAAGAAACCTGACATAAAAAACTCACCATCACAGTGAACCCCTTAAACTGCAGGTGTACTGTTTGGGTATCTTAAAACTCATTATTCAGTAACTACTGTGAAAGTAATCTGTAAGTTGTGTAGATATGCGTAAGAAACTGAGTGCAGACCTACATATGAGGCCCTTTCAGGGTTTTAAAGAGTTAAAGCCTCACTGTTCTTGGCTGTTATTAAGGGAAAATTGGCAAATATGAATTAAAAATAGTTCCAAAAGGAAAGAAACTCCTGTAACACATATCATGTGTTTCCCTGACCGTTTCTGTGTTTGTCCATGCAGGTAACTCCTCACTTTGGCCAGCAGGGCATGGGAGGGTACTGTCCGCAGGGCCAGCCGTATTTCAGCCAGTCCCAGCAGCAGCAGCAGCAACAGCAGCAGCAGCCTGTGACCCCCACACAGCCCCCCTACATTCAGCCCCGCACTGCTCCACAGCAGGTAAGGCCGGCCTCCATCTAGCCATTATTTGCTGTGGCTCCCGCTGAGCTGAGGGCCGAGCTGACTGCCTGTAGGCCGATCGTTCTGATTAGTTGTCCAGATTATTCATGAGTTCTATTTCTGGCATTTCCTGCACCTCACTCGTTCACTGGTTCAGACCGCGCAGGCATAACTCTGGCTGGCCTCCTTACACCAGGGCTGTCATCAGTGTGGCTAGAAGACTGGAGGGCTTTTTTTTTTGGCATGAGAAAGTCTGAAAAATATATTGCCACTTAATAGTGGGGCTGGTGTTTTTACCCAGCGGAAACACCAGTGTTTGCTTTGCTCATTTTTGTGTCATGATTTCGGCTCATGCACGGAAATGAGACATTAATTCTTTCTTTTTCTTTTAATCTGTGTTCTTACTGAGTTTTTTATTCGTAGACAAGAAAAACAGCATTTTTGGGAAAACAGGCGTGCAAATAAAAGGGGAGCGAGTTGAGAAAGGCCAGTGGTGCTGCACTGCTAGCCTCTGAGAAGGCCATGTGTTTCTCATTGTCTGTGGCGCGAGAGGAATCTGCCTATTTTAACTGACCTCCAGTTGCAGACTGAGGGGGAATTTGGCTGGTGGAGTACGCGCTGCAGGGAAGGCCAGCAGTCTCCTGTGCGTCACAGGAAAGGGAATGGGAGGTGCGGCCACTTTGGGAAAGCTTGAGGCGAAGTTTGGTAACATTTGGGAGGGCCTGGAGATATCGTACAACACCCCATTGAATGTGTAGGCCACAGCAGAAATTTGCTGTGATGAAATCTGCGATAACTGTACAAACCTCTGTTTTTTCCCTCTGGGTTTTCTATCCAAGACGCTCCTTATTTCACAACATGCTTGGCTGTTTCTCAACGCTGGACTCCAGTTTAGCGCTCCCTTTCCTTCCTCCTCAAAGGGCGATTGCATTAATCAAGTCCAGCTCTTTATCTCTGTATTCCCTCTCTCACGCCTGCTGCCCATACTTGAAGGCTGATGTAGGTCAGGTCGACTCCAGGCTATTTGTATTCTGGAATAGTAAATTATCCACAGGAGTCCTGAGAGGAGAGACAAACTTGACCTTTGGATAACACCTTGGACTGATCCTCTTTATTCAAATTGTGTGTGAGGTGTTGTGAGCATTATAACAGTTGTGTTTGTCCTTTTTTGTTAGCTGAAAGAGGGGAATTATGGTGGCTTCAGAGGCTTGAATCTTTTTTTTTGTCACTCTGGAACAAAACAGCACTGACTGTGCCATTCCTCTTTTGTGTCAGATGGTAGTCCGGTTTAAACCATGCTTTTATTAAGCCTTGTCTTTTTGGAGTGAACTTTAAAAAGTCATCTCTTTATGATTTTGACAGTTTGACTCCCAGTTTATAGGCCCCCTCTACCTCCATTAACCCAGGATATGGGACATCATCCAGCTGATTGCTCAGTTCAACAACTTCTCTGCTTTTGTATTTGCCAGCAAATTGAAGGCTCGATTGGAGAGGGGACAGTTTTATCTCACAATCGCATCAACTTTAATGACGAGGCTGTTACATTTGACAGTCTTCACTGGTGCTCAGTTTTTGATCACACACTGAATGAGAAGACCTAATTTTGTGGATATATTGACAGATGTTGGAGGATTATGGATCTATATGAGTGGCTTTATGACAGTGCCAAGGTCCTGCTATAAATCAGTAGATTAGGAAGATGGTCCCCTCAGCCCATTTCACCCTCTAAAACTGCTTTCTGTATACCATTAGTCTCGCGGGGCTGGGCGTGATCTCATCCTGAGACTGTCTGAGGACAACCAGGGGAAATTTTTGGCTAAATGTTGGTGGGAATATAGACTTATTTAGGGGGCATAAACTGAGAATGAAATTTCTGAAGAAGTCCAGAACTTTGTGAAGGTGGGCCTCAATAAATGTGAGCCTTCAACATGGTCAACGTTGTACAGCAGACTACAAGCCTGTCCTCAGCCCATGATTGTAATGTAAGTTACCATGATTGAAAAGTCCCCCCACAAAACTCCAATAAAGCATCTATGCCACCCTTGTGGAGAACGAATTTTACACAGAGTAAAATTAAACGTTAACTCTTTCAAGGGAAATTTCAAAGAGTGAGACGTTCTCTTGTCACTGTCTAGACAGGATGTCTGAAAAACACACCAAGTCAAGCTGCATTTTACTTCGGAAGAAGTAGAAAACAGTAAAATGCAAATTTTGTAAAGAAAATATCTACTCTACTGGACAATCAGGTACAGTTTAGCCCCTGCTTGTACTTGTGCTTGAACATATTCTTGAAATCCTTACCAATACGCAGCAATGGCAACGCATAGCCACTTGATTGTAGACAACCATTGTGTTTTAACCTTGCTAAGTCAGTAGCCACCAATTAGTATAAATCCATTAACATAATGCTAAATAGTGCCTATCATCTTATTCCCCAGTTTGTATTTTGGTTTTACCATCTGAATTTACGTGACCAAATCATAAAGCAAATTATTCAGTAACTGCATGAAACAAATTGAAATTTTTTTTTTTTTTTTTTTTTGTAAAAGTTCCCCTCAAATAAACAGAAAATGTGTTTTATGATCACACATATTGCTTTATGCTTGCAATTTACTACTGAAAGCCAAAAATCTCAGATGCTCTTTGTATTATTTGTATCTGTAAATAATTTTTACAGAATAGATCACTGAAGACGCCAAACGCCATCTGTTTATAGTTTATAGCCCAGATTTGTGGAAAAATGGCTCGACTTCCAGTAGAAAAGATCTTTAAAGTTCAGCTTCTTTTATTATAAGGGTTTAAAATTACCTCACCATCTATTTGACTAGAAAGAAGACAGTTACAGCCTAATACGACACTTTTGAATGTAGCTTATGAAATAGGAAAGTTATGAAGAATATGACATGGTGTGTTTTGGAACCACCGGTGGTCTCAAGGAATTTAAGAGGCTGTACAGTTTCATTCACTCTCAGCTACATTATAATTTTACATTGAAGTATTTTTAAAGCATATGGTGTAGAGCTTTATGGTGATGTCCAAGTATCATAGAGGTTCTGAGAAACCTGGATGCCCCACTGATACGTAGTTCTAGACAAATTTGTAAGAACACAGTGCAGCTAAGAGCTAAAGAGCTAAAGAACTTCCTTCTGGATCTCCTCCCAGTAGTGGTTCAGCACATGGGCTAACCTTTTCTCATCTTCTTTTTGTCCAAAGACCAGCTCTTAAGAGAGGTTGATATGGAACGGGCCTTTTTCCTTTCTATTCCGTTCAGCCAGATTAGGCAGTAGGTTAGACCTGCCTGGGCCGTGTAGAGGGAGCTTTTCTCCAAAGAGCCGCCGGGCTGTGTGAAGACTCTCTGCTTTTAGCCTGACCTTTCTTTATCTTCATGGGAAGCTGCTTGTGTGAATTGAGAGCCAGGTTTATTTCTGAGGCCACTCTTATCTCTTCTATGAAGCTCCAAGCTCAGACAAACTGTTCCAGTTTGAGGATTTGATTTCCCCCCATCCTCTGTCTTCACACTGGCTTTTTTAGCTGGTTCACACTCATGGTCAAATATCAATGTTGTTTTATTTTCTGGGGAGAAGAAATGCATAATTCATCTTAATTCCTTCTTAATTGCAATTGCATATGCATTTTATGTGCACTGACAAAAAATCTTGAAGGACATTGTTTTGGGTTCTGCTTAAAGTCATTGTTCAACAACACATCAAATTTACACATTTCTCCTCTTGTAGTCGATCATGTTTGGTGCTTTCTTTAGTTTTGTGCTGGAGCTAAGATGCTAATGTAGCTAAGCACTGTGCAAACTGCATGCCTGAATCATAATGCCCTCGTCTCAAACCACACTGAGTTCACATTGAGAGAAATAGCCTGACTAAATCTGCTGATGTGGAAAGCAATGATTGAAGTCTGATAGCCATCAATTAGCATGACTGTTAACTTTCATTTGCTGTTCATTAGCATCATTAGCATTTTTGACTAAGCTATTCCTTTAACTGGCCGATATCATGGAAAACTCGATTTTCCTCACTTTTCTTTGATATACAAGAGTTTGATGTGGTGCGTTTACAAATGTTCCATTTACTCTACAATCCAAACAGTCCATTCATGGAAACTAAGCTGGAAAAACACTGGAAAACCACTGTTTTTTGCCATATCACAATGCAATGCATCTACATATCACTGTTGTCGGAAAAAAAACTCGTTAATCCATTTTTGTCTTTTTTTCTGTTTTTGTCATAATTTGAAAATACCTGTTGTTCTTTACAGTGTGTGTAAATTTCAATACGAATGGATGAAAAATGACCCAAAATGACTTGGAAAGACGTCCGGTTCCACTGACTTACGTTAACAATAAAGTGTGTTTTTTCAGTCTCCTATAAAGTTACCATTTTGGAGATATGAGGTTTTCTTCCAACAGCAGCGATATATATCTGTTCAGCCTATAGCAGTTTAGCTCCGACCATTTCACTCTGACGTTATAACCAATCTTTTTTATCCAGGACAACTTTTTTAATCAAGCACAATACAGAACAGAAATCATTTACATATCGCTGCTGTCACTTTATCGCTTTTCAGATTTGGACATAATTTGAATATACATTTTGCCCTTTACATTGTGTGTAAATTTCATGATGAATGGTCCAAAAGAAACAGACCAAAATTACTTGAACAAACCGTCTGATTCCATTGACTTCCATTAAAAGTAAAGACGTGTTTTTCTTCTCCTGTACGTTTACCATTTCGGAGATACGAGGTTTTGTTCGGACAGCAGCGATATGTCAGTCTTAAAAGTGCCCTGACGTAACAGCCTATTTAAGTGTGAGGGATAAAGACAGGTTGGAGAAATCAAGTGAAAATGAATGATGACTGTTTTTGTATATAAAAGCACATAAATGTAATTAGTAGATTTTATAAAAATATATAAAATACAAAAATTTGCTGGATATTGGCCCTTCATGAAATCTCGAATAGACCTACTTTGTGGCTTGACATACTGTTATCTGTAAAACCAGACAAGGAGAAAACTGTGGTTGAACTATCACTACTTGAATTGTATGCATTTTCTAAGGCACTGGCTGCTTAGTCTCAAGTCTCCAGGCTGTAGTGTCCATATGAGCTATTATCTGTTTAATCTGCTTCTCAGTAAACCCTCGAGTTTCTCCTCTCCTCTCCAGTGATTGACATATCAATGGCCTCTGCAGCCCTTCCTGTGCTATTCTGAGCCGCAGCCAGCAGACAAGGGGACGGAAAAGCGAGTGATACCCAGAGGCGGGTAGAGGGAGAGATGGAATAGGCCAGCTTTATTCCTGAGTTAATGTGGCCAGCTCAGCGCCGCGGCTCTGAGTGCTGGGCGCAGAAATCACAGATGGCCGTACGAGCCCATCTCTGTCATTTCACCGCGCGTTTGACTTCACAAAGTGACTTTGTGTGTGTACTCGGCTGCTATCTGAGCGCCGCCGTGTCCTATCACAGGCTCGCTCTGACATCAGGCAGCCGCCGCCGCTTTGAGAGTGTCCTTACTTTTTCCTTCGCTCTCCGCTCCGCCTGTCAGCGCTCAAACAAACAAGAGTCCTCGGCAATGAGAAGTGTTGCGTCAGCTCGAAAATCATCAATGGGCCTCAAAGAAATGTGACAAGCCTTTTTTTTGGATGTCAGGTAGGCTTCTCGGTGAGGCGTTCTTTCATTGTAGTCGTGGCAGTCACGTTAACAGACCTTCGTCTGAGAAGCTTTTCATTAGCATTGTTTTTGAGACACTTCAAGGTTGGAACATTATGTTTGTTTGGCTTGTGGTTGCATGTAAGGTTTCTGGTCTGGTGTCAGACTTGGGGAGACATTAACTTCAGTGATGTTACTTTTAATAAAGTCTTGTTTTAAGCTATTTAATGCATAGTATGGACAAAATACCATATTATGATTTTGTTGATAATTTACTTTACATGAATACCTGATCAGCTCAAGTATGGATTCTAAGCTCTTAGGACGCCCTGGTATTGAGGGAGGGTGTGAGAGAGAGAGGTAGAGGGAGGATTTAGTAAAAAGTCAAAGCTCATGTGGATCAATACTTTGCTTTGTAGCTTGATAGTAGTTATCAAATAATGAGAATGAAGATAAGATGGGGGTTAAACCTTGAGGTGTGTCCCCACCCAAAATCTTGACTGTGTGGCTGCGTCACAGTTGACTCCAGCAGAAAAAGCGGTCTCAGTAGATTATCTACAGATGTTCAAATAGTTAACAAGCTATCTGTTGGAACTCCAGGGTTAGGGCTAGCACCAGGTTGGGGTAAAATTATGGGTTGAGTTTAAGATTAGGGGTAGGAATAGAGCCTGGAGAACGTTTAGAGTTAATGAAAATTATAGTCAGTTTAGTAGATATTTAGTTGAATGGAACTAGAAAGTAAATTAAGTATCTACAAAGCATCTAAAGTGGACTTTCCAAATAAAGTGTTACCGAAAGAGGAAAAGTTTGAAGACAGAGGTGTACAAACCAACGCAGGCCTGTTTATTCATCAGAACGCCCACAGAAACACGCACCTGGGACAGTAATTGGTCAAGATGCCCACAGCACTGTAAAAACATTGTGATCAGCTCATTTAGACGTGTCACAATCATGAATGTTTAGCTGATGAGTAATTGCCGTATAAATAATTGTGATTAATAATATGTGTGCAGCTGTTAAAGGTGCAAGCTTAAAATGTCCTAATCGGCTGATGTCACTTCCTAGCTGTCCATATGTGGTATTTCCAGAGCTGGTTTATGAGGAGCCTAGCCTCTTCCTATTTCCCTCGTTATATTAAAAATAAGCCCGCTAAATGTGAGAGGGCGCCCACGAGCCAGTCCTCAATGAATGGGGCGAATGGAGCTAATGGCTAAAAACGAAAAGTTTACATAGTGTCTAATCACATTCCCACACCTTTCCTTTAATTTTAGAAAGTATACAAATACTTTTCCCTCAACAAAGAAAATGTACCTGTAACCTACCTGTCTACAGCGCACGGGTTTTGGGTAGCAGGACACTAGCATTACTGCTACTGAGTGCTGATTGGTTAGCATTACTGCTAATGAGGCTCCATTTTAAACTCCTGTAACTCGAGATCGAAAGCTCTTAAAAAATACCAGCAGTGTTAAAATGTTTTAGGCTGTTTTGTGTTGAATGTATTCTTTTACATGAAAAAATATTTAAGCATTTATAAACTATGATTTTGCTCAAATGCTCCGTCTTACCCCATTCATTTTGGACTAGCTCGGGAGCGCCCTCTAGTGTCTGAGGAACCCGGAAGACATTAAAGAGTGGTAGTTCTTCTCTACAATGTCTCTGGTTTCTTCCAAGTGATGACAGAAACAGCTCAAGCTCAAATAAACAAACATTGTTCACTGCTTCCTTTAAAGTACAGAACTTTTGCTGGAACTTTTGTTGTTGTCCTGAGATTCTTTATGCATCTCAATAAATGCCCTACTGTCTTTTATTTACGTGCATTTGCCTCAGCCCTTCTGGTGAAAATGATGAAATGATAAACGTTCGCGTTCTGTTTGTTGTGACATAAATAATTGTGAAAGCTAACAGCTGTGAAAAATAATTGAGATTGGCTTAAATAATTGTAGTCAGATGATTATGCAATAATGTGACAGGCCTGTTTGTGAATTGCATCCTTCTGCAGTATTGCAAAGGCCAAAATAGCAGTAATGATTAACATCCAGCATGTTACGCAGCACTAATTTAGACTCATTTGTAAATCTGTCATTTTATTTTGTTGAATCATAACACAGCTGAGTCTATATTAATAGATACTATTGATACTATTTAGGTACATGATACCATTTATTGCTCACCCATTCATCTCTTTCTGTCACTTAGCTGAGGGAGCATCCATGATCCGTTTGGTCTAAGAAGGGCTTAATTGTACGAACTGCTCTACCATAACTTAAGAGGGGTGGCTAATTTATTTGACACAATGCATCAGCTTACCTTAATCCAATCAGATTGTTCCTTTATGGGCTGTATAGGATTTACTTGATTGTGTCATACAAATGATAACAGATCAGCAGAAGCAGATTGGGTATCTTCAGTGAAGCAGATTTATGGTCTAATTTTAATATATTCAACACTGCTTTGTCTTATTATACATATATAATCCCATAGGTGTTCAACTGGGTTGAGACCTGGTAACTGCAAAGGCCGAAGCATATGATTTATGTCATTTTCATACTCATCAAGCCATTCTTTAACCCCTCATGCACTGTGAATGGGGGGCTCTATCCTCCTATCAGGATAGAAATCATCGTAGCATAAAGGTGATCAGTCTAATTAATACTGTATTGATTTTCAATGACACTTTCTTCTAAGGCCCCTGTGTCAAACACAAGGCCCGAGGGCCAGATCAGGCCTGCCACACAATCCTATCTGGCCTGCAAAAGTATTTAAATTTTCTGTTAATATTAGCTAATTTCACAATGTGCTGTACTACGGTCCCCAGCATGCAATGCAGCGTAATGTGCGCTTTAGCTCTCCTACTCCAAAAACAACATACAGGACAGTGGTTACACATCAGTTCTACACAGTTCCACATCAGTCATATCACCAAACGACTAACTGCAGTTTAGCCAATATAAACACTTAATTTTAACGTTTAGTTCAAGTTTCAATATTTCAAGGTCTACTGCAATGGATTTGAGATTTTTAAATATGGCCCTTATAGTGGTTGAGTTTGACACCCCTGTTCTGAGGGGACCCAAACTCTGTCAGCAAAATGGCCCCAACACTGTAACAGAGCCATCAGACTCCCTCACTGCAGGGGTCAAGCATTCAGGCCTGTACTGGCGTATTGACGTATGCTGCACATGCACTTGCCAACTTGTGGAGAATATGGTGAAGTATGACTCATCTGACCATATTGCCTTTTTCCACATCACTGTAGGCCTGTGTTGGTGGTTTTTACACCACTGAACTCTCGAAAATTCATCTTTGTAATGAGAGATTTTTGCACTGCCCTGCTATAATATCCTTCTGTGTGGTTGTGAGCCGATTGTTCTTGGTTCCTCACCTGTCATCACAACGCCACGTCATCACAACGCCTGTTACTGTGGTTACACTTCATGTCTTTCTTTTTGGGGGAGTGAGACAAGCATGGACAGTGTAAACAAATAAAGACCGTGCTTTCTAATGAGAGACATCAAACTAATAGCTATTCCAAATCCACTTCAGAGATAATTAAAAAAAGAAAGAAGCAAAGGAGTCAAAGGAGCCTCACACAGATCAAATGCCTTTGTCCAGTACACACAGATCAGGCATAACGTTATGACCGCCTCCTTGTTTCTACACTAATTGTCCATTTTATCAGCTCCTCTAACTGTATAGGTGCACGTTGTAGTTCTACAGTTACAGACTGTGGTCCATCTGTTTCTCTGATACTTTGTTACCCCCTTTTACCCTGTTTTTCAGTAGTCAGAACCCCCATGGACCCTCACAGAGCAGGTACTATTTGGGTGGTGGATCCTTCTCAGCACTGCAGTAGCACTGAGGTGGTGTGTTAGTGTGTGTTGTGCTGGTATGAGTGCATCAGACACAGCAGTGCTGCTGGAGCTTTTAAACACTGTGTCCACTCACTGTCCACTCTATTAGACACTCCTACCTTGTCTGTCCACCTTGTGGATGTAAAATCAAAGACGATAGCTCATCTGCTGCTGTACAGCATGACGCTGCCCACAGGAGCGCTGTTGACTGGATATTTATGGTTAATGGGCTATTCTCAGGTCATTCTGCTGTGTCTGGTCCTCTCAGACCACCACTAACACACCACCACCATGTGCAGTGCTGAGAATGATCCACCACCCAAATAGTGACTACTGAAGGACCCTCACAGAGCAGGGAGGGAAAGAAGGAGGTGGTCATAATGTTATGCTTGATCGGTGTATCATCGCTGTCCAAATAAAAGAAAAACATGTACCTCCTAAGTAGTCCGTTTATATAGGAGAAGGCATTCTCAGCTTTTAGTAGCTGATATTTACAGCGCCTTTCACAAACCCAAGGACGCTTAATGCAAGTTCATGTAAAAAGTTCTTTTTCTAAATGATTTTGGAGCATTTCTGTTGGCCTTTTCGCCATGAAATTATCATGAAATTTTCATGCAATGTTGACAGCTGCTGTTTTTTTTCTTTTTGGACAGCAACAGAATGTTATATTTTCATTTAGCACCCTTTTCTTCCTGTTGACAGGTAAACAAAAGATACTGAGCTCCTCTATTTGATTAAAACAAGCACAGAAATTGACTCAATCTTTTCTGTAATCGTTGTTCAGTGTGGTGGGCTTAGTGTTGGCTGTTTGTCCTCCAAGTTTAAAGTAGCAGTGCACTCAGCTTATTTTGTCGTCCAGTGAAAGTCCATTAATCGTAAGAACGGCAGAGTTTGTTGGATGAGCTTGTCGGATGGATCGATGATCTTTTGTGCTCGCAGGTCAGTTTAGGCGGGTGATCTGTTCAGTCTGATGTCAGATGTAGGTTACATTAAAAAGATAATGTGAACGACCAAACAACAATCGGATTTGGGCAGTAAATCAGATCACTGTTACCTACAGCACAGGTCAGAACAGAGATCTGTTACTCGTGCTATCTTAATCCAAAATTGGGGTCAGCTTTAAGTTTAAGAGGGTAAATTACTTGTTTTTGTTGGAACTGAACATAGAATGACGTGGATTAAGGCCAAGAAGTGAAATAGTAACAGCATCGCTGTTGCTTCTGTTAAAAATATGCGTCTTTTATATCTGAAGTCCTATATGTTGACATTTCTCATATACAGGCGTAACCGTGATGACTTAGGATCCAGTAGTCCTGTGGGGTTTGTTTCCGCTCTGAGGCCTTGGTTTCTGTGGAGTGTTTTGGGGGATGGTTCCTCCATCTCTCTTCTGCAGCTGCACCCCTTCCTTCTGTATTCAAATTACACAAGGTTAATTAAAACGCTGTCGCAGTGGCCGCGCCGCCCGGCCGTATCGGCCTCCCCACGCCAGCATTTTTAATCAAGGCCCCGCGATAGCAGCAGGAGGAGGAGGGGGAGGAGGGGGGTTGCAGGAGGAGAGAGGGGAGGAGGACGCTCGCTGCCACGGCGACAGAGAGGAGAGGCAGGGCCATTCAAAGTTCAATGTCATTAATTGGTCAGCATTTGAATATTAGCTAAGAACTCGCTTAATTAACGGGATAATAAAAGCATCCCTGGATGGGAGGGGGAGAGAGAGGGAGGCGGGGGGGAGAGGGGCGCGTGTGTGGGGGGAGTTGCGGCAGGAAATAGAGGGCATGTGGTGCCGAGAGCTTGGCGCCGGGCGATAAGAAGGATCCGTCCGTGTGAAAGGTCCAGGCACTGTAATTTGCGGGAGCTGCTTTTAATTGTCATAACCTTTTAAATGGCATAGTTTATCGGAGTCCTCTAAATGTCCTGCTGGATTGCCATGCGACGGGGTCCCTGGTAACGAGCGCCGCGCTCCCATTGGCTGCCTAAAATATTCGAGCGGCACGACCGAGGTGGAAAAAAAACAGCATTTAATGTTCTTTATTTTCCCCCTTTCGTTCATTTCCTTCTGTTTTGTCTCACTGCAAACCGCCACCTGCTAATTGCTGTGTGGATTTTGCTCCATGTATATAGACAAGCATGTTTATTTGTTTTGTTTTTTTTTCTTCGCGATGCATTTCAAATGCAAATTCAGATTGTGGTGGCTAGTCTTAATCAAGCTGGAGCTGAAAAGGCAGTCGTGTGTGTCTCCCCTGGGGCCTCATTTAGGAAATGTTAGCTGAATGGTGGCTAAATTTCATTTTGTGAGCTAACAGTGTGTCTACGCACTGTAGAATTAGGATTATCAAAGATTATTGTGTTTTTTCCCCCCCTTGTTTTAGCGCAAGGACGTTACATGCATGCGGGGAGGGAAAAAAGCAGCTCCGGTGGGAAAGTGGTGATAAATGTGTGCCTTTATGGGTAATTATTCATAATGTGTTCTCCAATGCTGAATGTCATGACCACCAAACAAGCAAACAAGGAGAGCTTTTCCATGACCTAAAGCGAGGAAACGTTCCGATGTTAGGATTTAAAGTGTGCCGAGGTGACAGATGTCTGTTGTGTTTCTTTATCTGACGTGTTCGCAGGGGACCCTGATATGATGATGTGATTTTATTGTAGAGCTGGTCCCAGGCCCAGTCAGGAGCTGTGTGTTATCTCCAGGGGAAGTGGGTCAGCATTGTACCTGCTTTGTGTAAAAGGTCAGGGGGATTGCTCGGTTAAGAATCCAATCTGGAAGACATTGTATTGGAACACGGCAGTACAGATGTAGCCATTAAGGTGACCCCGAGGAGAGCAGCCGTCTGCTTGTCAGCAGCCGAGTCTGTGGAGCTGCTGAGTGGTGTCAGAAACGCCACAGTGCTCTTAATGCTGGTACATAGAGGTTGGCGATATGAGCTCAAAACAGTATCACAATATTTTCTGATCTCCAAAAAATAGCAATAAAACCAAAACTGCTTTTTAAAAAGCAGCTTAAAATCTTTTTATTTTAGCTTTTATTTAGTTTTGTTTATTGTATGATTTGACTTCACGAGCAGTAATATATATTACTTTATTTTTCTTGTTAGATTTTTTTCAGAGCTACAATTGCTTGTTTTTCCCATTTCATTATATTTCATCTTTTGTACATTTTTATTTGTATTGTTATGTTATTATTTTTAGAATTATCTATGTATTTTTCTTCTTTATTTTCTGTTGTTCTTGTGCTGGATTTTATTTACCTTCCTTGCAAACACTTCAGCTGTTATGAAAAGTTTATTATTATTATAATTATATGTTGTTGCTGTCATATTAAAATCTTGATTACGTTTACCTCATTAGGTAATCTTGTCTGTCTTTTTCATTGTTTGAGTTTCCTATGATGAATGGACTATTAGAAAAGATCCTTTTAATGTAGAATTTAGTCGTTTTATGTTAACATTTGTTAAACGTTTTTCTTCTTCTTGTAAAGTTACTGTACCAGTCGCCTTGCAAGAGAATGAAAGGTGGAGTTTGGGACTCCTTTGGGTCTTCATGCCTCTTGTGGCTAATATACAAATACACAGTCTAATATACAAATACACAGTCTAATATGCTAATAAACTGACTAATGCCCAGTCTAATATACAAATACACAGTCTAATATGCTAATAAACTGACTAATACCCAGTCTAATATACAAATACACAGTCTAATATACAAATACACAGTCTAATATGCTAATAAACTGACTAATACCCAGTCTAATATACAAATACACAGTCTAATATGCTAATAAACTGACTAATGCCCAGTCTAATATACAAATACACAGTCTAATATGCTAATAAACTGACTAATGCCCAGTCTAATATACAAATACACAGTCTAATATGCTAATAAACTGACTAATACCCAGTCGAATATACAAATACACAGTCTAATGTACAAATACACAGTCAAATATGCTAATACACTGACTAATACCCAGTCTAATATACAAATATGCAGTCTAATATGCTAATAAATTGACTAATACATAGTCTAATATACTAATACACAGTCGAATATACTAATAAACTGACTAATATCCAGTCTAATGTACAAATACACAGTCTAATATGCGAATAAACTGACTAATACTTAGTGTAATATACTAATACAGTCTAATATGTGAATAAACTGACTAATACATAGTCTAATATACTAATACACAGTCTAATATACTAATAAACTGACTAATATCCAGTCTAATGTACAAATACACAGTCTAATATGTGAATAAACTGACTAATACTTAGTGTAATATACTAATACATAGTATAATATGTGAATAAACTGACTAATACATAGTCTAATATACTAATACACACTGACTGTGTGTTAGTCAGTTAATTAGCATACAGTTGCAAGAAAAACTATGTGAACCCTTTACTTGGATTACTTGGATTTCTGTGTAAATTGGTCCTTAAATGTCTTCTGGTCTCAACAGTCACAACAATGGACAAACAAAGTCTGCTTAAACTAACACCGCACAAAAAATGATATGTTTCTATATTTTTATTGAACACAACATGTGAACATTCACAGTGCAGGCCGGAAAAAGTACGTGAACCTTTGGATTTAATAACTGGTCGACCCTCCTTTGGCAGCAATAACCTCAACCAAACGTTTCCTGTAGTTGCAGATCAGACCTGCACAACGGTCAGAAGGAATTTTGGACCATTCCTCTTTACAAAACTGTTTCAATTTAGCAATTTTCTTGGGATGTCTGGTGTGAATCGCTCTCTTGAGGTCATGCCACAGCATCTCAATCGGGTTGAGGTCAGGACTCTGACTGGGCCACTCCAGAAGGCGTATTTTCTTCTGTTGAAGCCCTTCTGGTTGTTGATTTACTTCTATGTTTTGGGTCGTTGTCCTGTTGCATCACCCATCCTCTGTTGAGCTTCAGTTGGCGGACAAATGGTCTTCAGTTTTCCTGCAAAATGTCTTGATCAACTTGGGAATTCATTTTCCCGTTGATGACAGCAATCCATCCAGGCCCTGAGGCAGCAAAGCAGGCCCAAACCATGATGCCCCCTCCATCATATTTCACAGTTGGGATGAGGTTTTGATGTTGGTGTGCTGTGCCTTTTTTTGTCCACACGTAGTGTTGTGTGTTCCTTCCAAACAACTCAATTTTGGTTTCATCTGTCCACAGAATATTTTGCCAGTAGTGCTGTGGAACGTGCAGGTGCTCTTTTGCAAACTTTAAACGTGCAGCATTGTTTTTTTTTGGACAGCAGTGGCTTCCTCTGTGGTGTCCTCCCATGAACTCCATTCTTGTTTAATGTTTTACTTATTTTAGATTTGTCAACGAAAATGTGAGCATGTGCCAGAGATTTCTGTAAGCCTAGCTGACACTCGAGGGTTCTTCTTCACCTCACTGAGCATTCTGCGCTGTGCTCTTGCAGTCATCTTTACAGGACGACCACACCTAGGGAGAGTAGCAACAGTGCTGAACTTTCTCCGTTTGTAGACGGTCTGTGTTACCATGGACGCATGAACATCAGGGCTTTTAGAGATACTTTTGTAACCCTTTCCAGCTTCATGCAAGTCAACAATTCTTGAACATAGGTCCTCTGAGAGCTCTTTTGTGCGAGGCATGGTTCAGGCAGTGCTTCTTGAGAACAGCGAAGTCAACACTGGTGTGTGTTTTTTATAGGGCAGGGCAGCTTTAACCAACACATCCAATCTCATCACATTGATTGGACTTCAGGTTGGCTGACTCCTGGCTGCAGTTAGCTCTTGGAGAAGTCATTAGCCTAGGGGTTCACGTACTTTTTCCAGTTTTTCTTGCAACTGTATGCTAATAAACTGACTAATACCCAGTCTAATATGCTAATAAACTGACTAATACAGTCTAATATACTAATACACAATCTAATATGCTAATAAACTGATTAATACCCAGTCTAATATACTAATACCCAGTCTAATATGCTAATTAACTGACTAATACCCAATCTAATATGCTAATAAACTGACTAATGCACAGTCTAATATACTAATACACAATCTAATATGCTAATAAACTGATTAATACCCAGTCTAATATGCTAATTAACTGACTAATACCCAGTCTAATATGCTAATAAAATGACTAATACACAGTCTAATATACTAATAGTCTAATATGCTAATTAACTGACTAATACACAGTCTAATATACTAATAAACTGCCTAATACCCAGTCTAATATACTAATACACAGTTTACTAATAAACTGACTAATATAGAGACTAATGTACTAATAAACTGACTGACCATACTGTGGATATTATCAGTACTTAAACTCAAGGAACACTGACCAGCTGCATGTTTTATTATAAAGAGAGCAGAATTAGTCCTGTTTAATTGGATTTAGTGCAGAGCAGAGTGTCCGTGTGTGAAACGGTGAACAAAATGATTACATTCTTTGCTATTGTTATGAATGTGTTTTTAAATGTGGCACCTCTGGTTCTTCTGTGTGTTCCAACTTATAAAACCTCAGGAAAACTGAACATCACGATGCATATCATGTATCGTGAAGATTTTTTGAAGTATAGTCTCAGGGGAAATTAAGCCATGTTTGTCAACACCACCCTCTACTTGAAAAGAAGAACTTTTTAAAAGGCTACTTGATTTGGGAAGTAGGGCCACTACCACCCAGACTACTGGGAGTGTAGTTAAACTAATAGTGCTGCTGCCCGGTGCTGATCATACACTGCAAAAATCTTGGTGTCTTGTAAAGTAAAACGATCTTAATCTAGTCAAATATATCTAATATTTCCCATTTTGTGACGGTTGTGCACTTATTATAAGATTATCTGGGTTATTTCTAGACACTGTTTACTTGTTTTTGAAATTATCTCTCTATGCTGGCAGATTATTTTGCTGGTTTCTGGCACATTTCTTAACTCATGTGTAGTTTTGATGTGTGTGTTACTCAGTGGTCTGGTGGACCCACTACATTATTGTTGTCAATACAGACATAACAACTTATGTAAAAATGCCAGATGTTTAAAATATCACAAGTGTCCAGCGTAGGGTTCTCCTTTAGCAGCTGTAGCCAGTCAGCAGCCTGTCTACACACACACACACACACACACACACACACACACACACACACACTCTAACAGCAGGCCATGTAGGAGGAGAACAGAGTGAAGGACACAACACCTCCTCAGTTTTATTTCCCGTAGGTTCACCCCGACACCACATGGATAATATAAATGTGTAGGAGGTTTACAGTGTGAAGGCACTGAAAATGTGTTATTTTATATGTTCTTCACAGAAAATGAGCAAAGACCAAGGAACCTGGGGTTGAAATAATAATAAATCACATCATTTTTTATTTTGGTAAATGTTGAAAAACAGACCTCACAAAAGTTAAAACAAGCAAAATTCCACAAGAAATTTTAGATGTATTGACTATACTTAAGATAATTTTACTTGACAAGATGCCATTTTTTTGCATTGTAGTGCAGCTATTCAGTTTTACATGGGTATACACACCGCTGTTAACTGATTGCTGTTGTTTTTGTTATTTGTACAAAATATGCGTGCGTTTTGTTTATTATATTCAGCGGCGGAAATCTACAGATTAGTCTTTTATCTGACAAATGTTTTTTTATTCATGCCATGCGTATATATGTTTACTCCAGTTCCAATCCGACAGGGATGGATCAATAAAACAAATGAGAGTCTGGCAGGTCGGGGTGTCATTCCGATACACACCTTGTTTATAAAAATAAAGATAGGAACTGTTTGCTAGTGATTTTCTGATAACCCTTTCTTCAGGAGAGGCAGGTTATATGAGGGCTGATCAGACATGTCACTTCATATTTTGAAGTGCTTGATTCCCAACACAACTGACTTAATAAGTCGTGCCAATTTCGGTCTCGTGGCGTATCCCTCTCGACGGCCCGTAATATTGTGCAACTCTCTGATTGCTTTAATTATAAAAGCTCAATTTGAAGTGCCATTGTTGTCTGGGCTAATGACACCCGGGGAGCATGAATATGGATGGCCCCGCGCAGCGTCTCCCTCTGCTGTCCTCCTTATCTGCCATCTCACTCCGGCTCTAATGCTGATGCTTTCATGCTTTATTCTATTCACACTCGTGTTTGTATTTTTAAACTCTCCGTTTTTTTTCTGCCCCCCTCCTCCGTTCCTCTCGTCTCTTAAATGCAAAAAGCTCTAAAAATACGGCGTTTGATAGGAGCGCTGCTGCTCTGAGTGTGAGATGAGAGCGAGCGATGTTCTGGCTGCTGTGTCTTCTCAGCATGCAGGCTTTGGCGCCGTGGCACGCTGCAGCGTTCCCATCGCTCCTCCGCCTTTCATGTGTGAAATACTGTGTTTGTCTCTCGTCGTGTGTCAGTCTCCCTCTCTTTCTCTCTCTCGCTCTAGCTCTCTCGCTCTCTCGCTCTCTCGTTCGCTCCCTCTCTTTCTCTCTTCCCCCGCTCTCTTTCTCTGCCCCCTCCCTTTTGCTCACATTCTCTCCTTCTGTCCCTTCTGTACCTCTCTACCTCTGAATCTTCTCTCTCTCTCTTTCCTATTTGCGCTCTCTCTCTCTGTCTCTCTCTCTCTCTCTCTCTCTGTCTTGGTTGTCTCTCTCAGTCTCTCTGTCACTCTCTCACTTCTCTTTCTCTTGCCCTGTTACTCCCTTCTTCTCTCTCTTTCTCTCTTCCCCTTTTTGCCCATACTCTCTCCTTCTGTCTCTCTACCTCTCTCTACCTCAGAATCTTCTCTCTCTCTCTTTCCCTCAACCTCTCTTTTTCTCCTCCCTTTCGCTTCTTCTCTCATTCTACCTCTTCCTTTTTTGCTCTCTCTGTCTTCCTTCCTCTCCATCTCTCTTCTCTTTCTCTTGCTCTCTTACTCTCTTTTTTCTCTTTTCTTTCCCCCTCATCCTATGTCAGTATTTCTATCTCTTTCTTGTTCGCTCCTTCTCTTTCTCTCTTCCTCTGCTCTTTTGCTTACATACTCTTCTTCTGTCCCTTTACCTCTCTTCTACCTCATAATCTCCTCCCTCCCTCATTCCTTCTACCTCTTTTTTCTTTCTCTCTCACTCTGCCTCTCTCCTTATTTTGCTCTCTCTCAGTCTTCCTTGTCTCCCTTCATCTCTCCCTCTTTCTCTCTCTCTTCTTTCTCTTGTTCTCTTCTTCTCTCTTACTTCTCTCTCTTTCTCTTTCGCTCTCCCCCTTTATCCTGTCAGTCTTTTTATCTCTTTCTCTTTCTTTTCTCTCGATCACACGCCACATCTCTCTCTCTCTGCCCCTCTGTTTTCTATTTATCCCTCTTGTCATGTCATGCTCCCTCACTCCTTTTCTTCTCTCTCTCTTTCTCTCTCCAACCATCTTCTCATGTCAGTCTCCCACTCACTCTTTCTGCCTCTCTCTCTCTCTCTCTCTCTCTCCCACCACTCTCCTCCCCTTTTTGCTCACATTCTCTCCTTCTGTCCCTTCACCTCTCTCTCTACTTCAGAATCTCTCTCTCATGGTCTTCCTTGTCTCTCTCCATCTATCTCCCTCTCTCTCTCTCTCTCTCTCTCTCTCTCTCTCTCTCTCTCTCTCTCTCTCTCTTCGCATTTCTTTCTCCCCCTCATCATGTGTCAGTCTTTCTGTCTCTCTTTCTCTCTCTCCCCATCTACCTGTTTTCTCTGTGTCCCTCTTGTCATGTCATGCTCCCTCACTCCCCTTCTTCTCTCTGTCTCTCTTTCTTTTTCTCTCCCTTCCTATTGTTGTCTTTCAGTCTCCCTCTCGCTCTGTGTCACTCACTCTCTCTCTCTCTCTCTCGATCTCTCTCTCTCTCTCTCTCTCTCTCTCTCGATCTCTCTTGCTCTCCCTCTGCGCACATGCAGAGCGGCTCTAAAAAAAGCGTTGGCACCCTCGGCCCCGCGCTCGACTGACAGGCAGCGGAGGAGCTGCCCAGTGGAAATCAGAAATGACTGTCCTGCAGAGCCCCTGGGACGGATGGGGGCACGAGGCTTTTTAAAGACATGCAATTAAGCTTAATTTTTAATGAATATTAATGGAATTAGTGGCAGATTTGGCTGAGATCTGCATCCGAAGGTGTGGGAATGACTAATTCATTTGGTAGTCATGAGGAGGAGCTTGCCATGGGGGCATGAGAGAGAGAGAGAGAGAGAGAGATAGAGAGAGAGAGGGAGGGGGAGGGTGGGAGACTGAGAGAGAGAGAGAGAGAGAGAGAGGGGGGGGGGGGGAGAGAGAGAGAGAGGGAGGGAGGGAGGGAGGGAGGGAGAGAAGGAGGGAGAGATGGAGGAAGGGAAAAAAAAGTAATGGTAGAGCAGGAGAAAAAACTGAGAGAGAGAGAAGTTGTGAGAGAGAGAGAGAGGGAGGGAGGGAGGGAGGGAGGGAGGGAGGGAGGGAGAGAAGGAGGGAGAGATGGAGGAAGGGAGAAAAAAGTAATGGTAGAGCAGGAGAAAAAACTGAGAGAGAGAGAAGTTGTGAGAGAGAGAGAGAGAGGGAGGGAGGGAGGGAGGGAGGGAGAGAAGGAGGGAGAGATGGAGGAAGGGAGAAAAAAGTCATGGTAGAGCAGGAGAAAAAACTGAGAGAGAGAGAAGTTGTGAGAGAGAGAGAGAGGGAGGGAGGGAGGGAGGGAGAGAAGGAGGGAGAGATGGAGGAAGGGAGAAAAAAGTCATGGTAGAGCAGGAGAAAAAACTGAGAGAGAGAGAAGTTGTGTGTGTGAGAGAGAGAGAGAGAGAGAGAGAGAGAGAGAGAGAGAGAGAGAGAGAGAGACAGAGTGAAGGAAAAAGACCCTTGTGATTGATCCGTGCAGTCTGTCCTTACAGCTGGGAGGAAATGATAAAGGGGAATCACTTTTTCCCCTCATTTCACCCCTAATACCTTTATTAAAGTGTCTTCCACCTGTGAATGCAGCAAAATCAGCCCATTGACAGGACCTTACGTAAGCTAATATTACTCTGCTCGCTCTCTCTGTGGCTAATGTGCTATAATTCTCTTTACCTTTCACATTGCCCGCCTCCCACTTGAGCTGGTTCTCTGCAAGCCCCTTTTCTGATTATTCTACTATAAAACCCCATCAGAAGCAGTGGGATACATTTGTGTGTGGGTGTGGATTATATGAAATTCAGGTGTGTTCATACAGCTATTATTTCATAAATTGTTTAGTGTGTTAAAACTTCATAAAGCAGTATTATTCATAGAAACTATAATACCTGAGAATTTGTTACACACAGTGGGGGTAGTGCTACAATTCAGTATCATAATATTGTACAAATATATCACAATTCAGAATTAAATTTCGCTTAATTTTGGCTTCCTGAGCTCTGATTCTTCATCCGAAAGATGTTTGACAAATCTGAGTAATTTGTGTTGACTGTTAGACTGTTTTGTTCTGTTCTGCTTTTCTCAAAATTACACAGTGAACCTTAGACTGTGTTGTAAACATTAACCAGACAGAGAGCAGTGCCAAGCCCTCCTCGGCGTCCAGAGAACATCATTTCTGGGAATTAAAAAGTACATATCTATCGTTTTTTAATTCATTTTATTAGTTTTTATTGTTTTATTTTCAATTCTAAAAGTTTTGTAGTAATACTCTTATTTCATTGTTAGAAACGGGGGGTAAGCTATTGAATCACTCAATGAAAATTCTCCAATCAGGATCATTTTCTCTACACGCTGTTAGAAATAAAGGTTCTGTGCAGGTACATTTTTCGTTCATCAAGGTAACAACAATGTAAATGTGCCCTCAAAGGTACAACAGTGGTTTTGAGGTCTGACTCTGAACCTTAAGTAAGTTTTTTCCAGGTGAAAAGTACATATTTTACCTTTTCATGCCTGATGTTTTAAAGCTGAACAATAAAATAAATGCCTGGAGACGAGACGGGGTGTGTGGATTATGGTACTGTGTAACGGTGTGGCGCGTTGAAGAGGAATTGCATAATTGTGGTTTTCTGACCTAGTGCGACTGCGGTTATTGACTGTGATTGTTTTATATAAATTAAGCTCCAGGGGTCTCGTTTATAAAAGAGTATATATATATATATATATACTGCACTGCCCAGTGGAAAAACAGCAATCATAGGTACAATTCGTGTTTGGGCCCATACAGACCTGTACCTCACGTGCATAAATGCCCACCTGGTCACACACATACATATGTTCTATATTGAAAACACTAGGCTGTGCAGGCTGTAGTGAAATATTTATTCAGGCATGTGTGTGTGTGTGCGCGAATGGTAGAAAAGTGGGTCAGGTCCAGGTCAGCCTCCTGTCTTCTGTTTACAATGCGAAGTGATGACATAATCGTCTACTTTCACTTTCAGTTCAGCCGGTATATGCATGCGTTTCCAGCAGACGCAGGCTGTAATTTCTCAATTCTCGGCATTACAGGCTATGTTTACCTTTTCCAGCCCACCGCTCGGGCAGACAAGCGCAGCTCCATGTAACTGATAAGTGTTCCACACTCAGCCGGCCATGCTGAAAACTCAAATCAATTCCCCAGCACAAATTAACACGCAGGAATTTCTACAATTTCTCGGCTGAAAGGTTGAAAACTCAGCATCGCTTCCCTGGTAGAACATATCCAACTCATTATCGCCTGGAGGGAATATCCTTGAGCTATTCCTGCTGTCTAATGTTGCAGATTTTTTTTCTTTAGAATGACTACACATAAACATTCGAATAAAGAATTCCCCGAGTAAATGTCTGGAGAGATTACTTTTATCATCTGTGTAAGAAACGGTGGTATGCCTGATGACTCTGGTGTAGTGCTGGGAAACACATCACCTATACTGGCGTCACGATACTAATGTTTCGTTTTTGATACACTGATGGATATGAACTCCTCTGCACGTCATTTGCTTCTTAGACTGTTTTGAAAAGCAGCTCAATATACATAAAAACTAAATAAATAGTAAGTTTCCGTGTGGAAGTGTGCTTTCTGTCAGTGGTGAATTGTGACTATTTGGGCCATAAATGTTACATCTTCTCTTTAGTAATGCTGTTTTGCTAGCCCCTCTCTGAAGCTAATGCTGGAGCACATGAACATGTTTTGTCTGATACAGATTGAAAATATACCATATGAAGCTTGAAAAAGGAATTCTACACTGAAATAGAGGTTCTGTGCCGGTATGGTTGTCATTCATCAAGGTACAAACAATGTAAATGTCCCCTCAGACGTAAAACAGTGGTTTTAAGATCCAGTTGTGCACCTTAAATAATGTTTTCCAGGTGAAAAGTACAGATTTGTACTTTTTCATAACCAAATATTTTAAAATAGAACAATAGACTAAAAAGCCTGGAGTCGAGACGGGGTATGTGGAGTCAGTAGTATCCAACTTCAGTGGATTATGGTACAGTTATGTTCCCTGACTAAAGGTACTGAGATGTACACTTGAGGTGGCCACCCCAGTGACAAGAGGGGCTCTACCAGTGACAATTGATGGTTTAATAACTTTATTTCTGAGAGTGTAAATAGTTCTGCCCTGTGTGTGATATACTGACATATATTTATTAATAGTATATATTTGTCCTATAGTAATATATATATAAAATTGTCATTTGTACTGAGCAGAGAACAGCTTTTCAAAAATGCTTAGCACACTTTGGGCTTAACAAGTAAGAGGAATATCTTCTGTGACCTTTTCACCAGCTCAAAAACATCCCTCTCAACATCTATTGTGCAGCTCCCACTGACACATTGTTGCCCTTAATTTACAGTTTCATTCAGGCACATGTTCACCCACTTCTCAAACTCTGGAGCTATTCCAGACGCAGCTATGGACTATACTGCAACCATACATACAGAAAATGTGGGAAAATTGCTTCAAAAAAAAATTTATTAAATTAAAAAAATCACTCATTAGAAAAGAAACCCAATTCTGAGCCCAGTGTGGTATGTACAAGATTGGCCTGAACCTGGCCTGAAACCTGATATTTTGTTGGGCCCTATTGGGCTCAGGTTGGGTAGTAGACCTCTAATAATGTCACACCAAGTTGACTGTCGGATGCCACAAGCGTTTGGTGAACACCGTCACCTGTAGTTTGTGCGATGTGTCCTGCACTGTTGGCTCTAATTGGGCGTCATCGGAGCGGGTTTGCTAATTGAGTCATTCTATGGAAACATTTTTGTGTCCCTAGCATTACACTTGAAAAACATGTTAGAGTTAGCAATTTATTTATATTTTAAAATAAAACATTATTTTAACAGTTACACCTTCTTGAGGCTATTATATTGAGTTATATTGAATTCCAAGCACCACCGAAGTGCTTGTCCTCACTGTTATGTGTAAAGGCTGAGGCCATGTTTTGAGGTAAAAAACGTTATTTTTGCTATTTTATCTATACATGACTATGAAACACATGATTTACATGACATAAAGAAAACAAATGACGAATAAATATTATAGAATACATAATGAAAGTTCCCAGAAGTCGTGTCACTGGTGTTACTGAGTAACAAAAAATCTCTTTATTATTTTGAAATAAAAATCACATTGATGACATCCTTTTTCTGATGATCTATGAAGAGAATCACATGGTAAGTCCACTGTGTCTTTTTAGTTATCAGAAATGTTCTCATTTAGCTCATGATTTCATACGAAGCTTTTAGTTGAAGTCACCGGTGTGACCTACTTTATTTTTAAGTAATTGTGAAAAAAAATCTAATACAAAAATTGCATATTTTAGTGGATATTCCATGACTGACAACATATGATTTGATGATGTAACAGCCGTTTTGTAAAAGGCATTTTTCATTAAAAATGTCACTGGTGTTACTGTCACCGGTGTTACGCATAAGAAAGGTAACACCAGTGACAGTAACACCAGTGACTCCTATGCAGAGATTAAAAAGTGGACGTTTCTGCAGAATGACCCGATAGCTAAATTGCTGGTTACCTGTTTGAGAGAGCTGAGGATCAGTAAAAGAGGAATGAAAGGGAGCGAAGCCATTAAGCAGCGCTCTCAAGAGGGCACACAAAGAATCGTCTCATTTTTCAGCACCAGTGCAAGTAGCACAGATGTATTATCGCCAATGAGAAAATATTTAATATTACGAATAAGCAAGCACAGGATCTCTCTAGGTGCTCTGATGTCACATTAACATAAAACATGGACCGCTCATGCATTTCATTTTTTACTTGTGAACGTGTGCCATCCCTGCATTTATTTCACTGTTTAACGTACAAACTTACACTTATAAGTAGGCTGTTTAGCTTCCCAGTGCAAAGCCAATGTAGGGTTTACTTTGACGTTCACACTCTGGGTGGCTTAAAACAGGCATTTGGCAATATATTCTTAAATTCGTCAGAATATTCAAACAGTATGTTCTTTATAAGTTGCAGTTTCTATTACTGAGTGCCTTACTTCTGTTACTCTGCTGCTGTAATACTGTGATTTTCCCCGCTGTGGGACTAATAAAGGATTATCTTATCTTATCTTATCTTATCTCAGTCTTACAGCTTTACAGACCACTGCCAGCATGTTTTGTGTGGCTCCTCCTTTAGAGAGAACAAACTTGAATATCATCGCTGTCCAAAGAAAACCACACATGTTCATTTTTGTTGATTTTTATTTTTCTACATCAATTCAACACACCAGCTGTCCTTTGTGTGTAAATATCATGATCAAAGGACCAATAGAAATGCTCTAAAATCACTTGGATTTAAAACTCTTTACTTTGATTTATACTCGAAGGTAAGAGTGTTTTTGCCTTCTCCTGTAAAGTTGCTATTTTGGAGATACTTGCTTTTCTTTGGACAGCGACAATATGTACGTTTTTTTTGGGGAAAAAATAAAACCTAAAGAGTAAAATGTGCCATAACTTGTTACAGGCCAAACGGAGCATATAATCTATTCATAAAATGTGCAGAGGTGTGTTTTCTGTACTTTTGTGCACTTATTTTCACTTAGAATATGCATGCTGGTCATCAGCTGTTGTCTTTATGGAAGGCGATCCTCAGTCGGCCTTAGCTGGCCGTTCTTCCTCGTCCAGTTTGGTCTGTAGTGTGAACACCTGTGCTCTTTTTCCCCCTCTTGAACTGCAATTTATTGCCTTGTCTGTTTTTCATCTTCACAGACTGTTTATTTTAGGAAGTGGTGAGTATTTTTTTAAGGAGCGCTGTATAAATGAATGACTTCCTAATAGGTAATAGAATACTCGCTGGGCAGCGTGCCAGCCTGAGCTGCTCATGTAGACGGGGAAGAATACTTTTCCCTGCTCTCCAATACCAACATTCAATCATTCAGTGTTAAAGCTGCAAATGTGACGTTTTTGTACACAGGTCAGTTTCCCTCTGTTAAATATTAAGAGAAATGTGGCCTTTGTGTGTCAGCAGCCTTTGCCAAATAATGTCAACATTTATTTAACATCTGTTCCCTGGCACATCTTGTTACGATGCAGGAGTGTTGTTATCCGCTGAAACCTGAGAGCTGAAACTACTGCATTTACTTCTGTTGTACAAATTGTTGCAGAATTTGATGTTCTCCCTCTTTAGTCCTGCTGTGCTTGCCTGTTTTTTGGGGAAAGGATCATTAACATTCATATTAAACCAAAAAAATACAGTTTAAAATGATTTGACACACAAATATAACTTGTCTAAATATAAGTATTGTCAATAAGACTCATTCATATTAAAAACCATGCCATGCAGGTCTGCTGCTGTTTAAAAAGTTGCTTGATATTTCAAGAAACTGCCATTTTCCCAACTTTTCCGTAGTTCTGTTTGCTCAAACGCTGGGGGCTGTTTTGAACAAGTTTTTTGGCTTTGGCTGAGGGGCAGAGAGCACAACTGGATCCAGAAATCTTCCTTTTCTTGTCCATTCCAAACCCACCCAAGTGGTGCATGTCAGCTGGAATGTCACTGACGAGCCTTCTTGCTGTGCTTCTTGTTGGAATAGAAGCTGTTTTGCACTTATGAATTATGTAAGCTTGTAGCTCACACTCTTTCTCACTCTCCCTCTCTCTCTCAGGAGGCCCAGGAGAACTATGGGAACAGGAGCCATCCCGCTGGGAATTCTGGGAAATCCAACCATGATGAAATAGGCCTGATCCAACAGGACCGCCCCTCCAGCCTCCCGGTGAGTGACAACTGTCCCAACCAATCAGAATGTAGAACAGAACACTATATCAGCAGTGTTTTCTATCTGGAGTTCCCAAAAAACAGGAAAAATCTTTAATGTTATGCAGTTTCATCTACATTCCATTCAAAGAATTTAAAGTCAGAGTTGTTCCCAGTGTTGTTGATAGGAGATCTGAAGTGCTTAATGTCTCTAAAAGCTACATCATGGACAGTCATTACATGAAACGGTTATGAAAACATTACTTTTTACGTTTTCTGCAGTTATGTGATTATTCAAATGGTCATGTAAACAACACACTTCAATTTCTTAGACTGGTGTCAGGTCTACAAATCCAATAAAGAGAGCTGATTTTAGCTCAGTAATCAGATTTCTCAGTGCACGTGAACTCTTACTCTGATTTCTTTCTTATTTCTCAGTCTGCGCATTTATGAAAACAGATTGCAGTGTCAGAAATAAATGAATTGCTGTGAGATGCAGAAACCAAACCCATGCTTGACAAAATGAAATATTAAAATTTTCTTCATCTTCTAGATGATGTTTGTTCATATTTTCAGGTAAAGTGGCACAGTGTCTAATAAAAAGAAGTATGAAATTTGAGTTTTACATTCTGTTTACGTCACGTCTTCTTCTGTGAGTTTATTGGCTGGTTGCAAAGCAGAAATCTGATTATTGTCTGGTTCATGTAGACCTGGAGTTTCCCCATTGTCTGATTACTGTGCATGTAAATGTATTGATTGGATTACTGACAGAGTCTGATTTTTTGCAGTTTTCAGATTAAGTTAATATTTTGAAATTGTTTGGGCCAGAAACATAATTTTAAGAATATTTATAGCTGTGAGGTACATACAGGGTGTCGTGGAACAAAATAGGGCTTTTTTTTCAGATTTGCTACTAATCTACCATTATCAACATTATATAACTTGTTATTAAAGCCCAGATGATAAGTATGGGCTCAGTGGTGGCATTATGCAGAAAATTTGAAAAAATATTGGCAAAAATGTTTGTTAATTGATTTATCCTGGAAACTCAGGGTTTGACATTTCTGCCTCTTTGAAATACAATACTGACTATTCATGGGAACGTGATATATAAATATACATAAATTGATCTGTAGTCGTCTTCACCAGTTTGCACTTGCATTTTGCATATCAAGAGGTTACTCTCATGATCTGGGCTCTGCTGTTTCTCCTGCGTTGCTGACTGTCACGCCTACTGGCCGTTCGTCCATCCAGAGATCAGCTTCTCCAGAGTATTGAGAGGCTGACTCCTCCCACACTCACACACCTGCCTACAATCCACTCATCAGCGCCTTTTATAACCCGGACTCTCACTCTGCCTCATTGCCACTCTCCATGTCACTATGGAGCTACCTTCAGTGTGTTTTGGTCATTTCTGGTTTTCCTGGACTTTTTGTCTGTTAATTCTATGTTTTTGATCTAGGGACTTTGTTTATTAAAAGACTCTGCTTGTGCATCTGACAACCCTGCCTGAGTGTTACACTGACGAAGCTGCAGAGAGAACTGATAAAAATAACCATGAACCACAGTTAGTTATTTAATACCACACTTACTTATTTAATAATCCACCAAAATAAAGTTGTTTTTTTTTTTATTAAAACCCATCTGTGCTGAAGTTTTACTCAATAAAATCATGAAAATGTTTATTCTGAACCGTGGAAAGTTAAAAAACGGCAGTTTCTTGAAATGTCAAGTGACTTTTTAAATAGCAGCAGACCTGCATTCTATGTTTTGTAATATGAATGATAGTCTTATTGAAATATACTTTGAGACAATATTAAAATTTAGACAAATTAAATTGGAGTGTCAAATTATCTTAAACCATATTTTTCTTTATTTTCCCCATGATCAACTTTCTGCAGCTCAACATAAAAATACAAATGAATATTTCATAATTCAATAACATTTATATTCTACAAACATTATTATGAAGTTTTTCGTGACGGCCTTAAGTTCACTTTAAGAAAGATATGTAACAGTATCCTTGAAATATATCTCCTTGTATATATGTTATTTATTGAATAATTCTTAACTGTACCTTTATTTATTAAACCCTGCCTTGCTAAAGAGTGATGAGAAGTGAAGGCTTGTCTTCCTCCACTTGTTTTTGTGCTATTCAAAATAAAACTGCCGGTTATATTGTTCCATTATAGCAGCTAGCCATGCAGGATGGCTGATTCAGTCCATTAAAATACCCCACTAAGCTTGCTATAGTAATACTCATGTTTTCATTAAAAGCTAAAGGCTAAAGATAGTTGAAATGTATCATTAAATATACAGTTCAGTTCAGAAATATTTGGACAGATACAGTTTTGCTCTTTTCAGATCGGTATTTTCAGTTGCTGCTTGTTTCAGGGCCTTTTGGGTTTTAGTGAAATGCACCTCTGTGCTGTTCAGGTTGAGTAATCAGCTCATCCGGTCAAGTATAGTCCCTTTTGTGGCCTACAATAACTCCAGTGTTGCTTTAGAAGCTAGGGTCTTTGTCCTGATGCAAGCAGAAGTGTGATTTTTAGTAGGCCTGACCGATAATCAGAGCTGATATCAATTTATCCAGTTATCACAATCTGCATTTGAATTTGCTTCCTTGCCAATAAAAGTGCTTTTTGTTAGGTATGTGCATATCTGATGCAACCGCGATCAACAAAACACTTATGGAGTCTGGCACATGTCCTACCCAAAATGTTACTGGATTACTTGGAATGTGTATGATGCATTGAGTACAACCAACCAGAACCACTGTAGTCTGTCTCTTTGTCCAACCCACAGCACTATTGATTGGTAGAAATCTGGACCATGTGTCAAGTAAATCCGATCTAACTTGATATTTGTGGTTTGTGAGTTCTGAAGATTCCTACACTCTGCTTAGGCTAAACAGGCTGTTTCCATCAAATCATGCAGCTCAGAATATATCTGATACATCCAACAAGCTGCTTGTTCTTGCAAAGTACTTTGGTTGAACAACAAAATGAAATAAGCATTTTAACATTCATACACCCTCATTGTTGCTTTTTACAAAGTATAGACATTTTTACTGCATGATTGCTCAGATGCTTACTGTAATATTTTTACTGTAATACATTTACAGGTCAGTGTATTTGATTCCTCCCTTACAGGACTGTCATTGGCCACGTTTTCAAGCAGCCTAATAATCTATTAATAATCCGACTAACAGCTCAATCGGAATAGAATACGTCCAATTGAGGCCATTTGGACTACAATTTCTGTCTGATTGAACGAGGTAAATAAATAAGCCATTAAATAGAAGAATATTAGCCATGTATGTGTATCGGAGCACAACGTCTTCCTCTCAGCCTTCTTTAATAAGTACGTGTGAAGGACGTTTTCCTGAGTCTGACATCATTTTAAAGCAATTAAAAACACAAGCACTGCTCACTGCTGCTCATCTCACTCTGACTGGACCTCATGTGACACTTGCAGTGAGCATGTAAACAAAGGTTTTCATCAGCGTGTTGAATATAGTGTGCATATAAACACCTCAGTCTGAATCTGTAATTGGATTGGCAAACATCTTTGCATGTAAACATTGCCAGTGACTCATACCACATATCTAAAATATTTGTAATATTTTTTCAATTTAAAGACTATGGGTCTCTTTTCTGAGCTTCATTTTTCAAATGTAATTGACTATTAAATGTTCTTGATTTATTTATTTTGGCCTGTTTTTAAAGATTTAAAATGTTTACATTACTATTTTTGAAACCTAGTCTAAAGCTCAAAGCTCTTTTTTAATAATGGTCTAATATTCATAGAATGTAAGTTATAAAAGAATTTTATTCTTATAAATGTTCAATCTACAAGCATGAAATTTATGGTATATAAATATCGGCCCCTAATTGGCTTCCCAGATTGCCACTAATTGGTATCAGTATCGGCCCGGAAACAATCGTATCGGTTGACCCCTTGTTTTTTGGTGTATGGTGGGTAATATCACCAAGACCAGCAATGCAGTTCCACTGCAGGCCATGTTTTACTTTGAATTATGAGCAGTTTGTGTTTTTCTCCTTTCTTTCATACCATTGATTTGGTCTGTGCTCATTTTTTGTCCTCTGTCTCAACTTTCCAGGCTTTTCAAAGTACTTTAAAGGTATTCATTGTGACTGCAGCCTGGCCTTGAGGTTTCTTGAGGTTTGCCAGTGGTTTCCCTCCTCAGCTTCTGCTGTGATCTTCTTTTCTTTCTAATTGTCTGTTATGCTTCTGTCCTGGAGAGAGCTCTTAGTGCGTGTGTTCGTCAGTCACCCACTGCTCCAGTCTTGAGTGCTAAGCTCACTAGTATCTTCTGGCTTCTTATCAATGTGCCAGACAGTTGATTTAGACACAGCTACTTTTTTGACTCTATCTCTGATTAATGTATTCTAATTTGTAGTCTCATGATGGCCTACTTTACTGATTGCCAGTTGTTGCCCCTCATAGTGAGAGACGGCAGCAACAAACTGCAGAGCCAACTCTAGACCTTTTGTTGGACCTTTATACAAGGACTAATGATGCAGCAACATACAGCTGACCAAAGGAAGGACCAGCCAGTTGTCTGATTACTTATGGTCCTCTGAAAATGAATAGATATGGCTGTGATTCCTCTGTGGTTATCTCAAGATAGATGCAAAGCTGCTCATTTGCACTTTAACCTCATAGTCATAGCATCGTTTAAAATGAAATGTGCTGGAGTTTAAAGCCAAATCATCAGAAACATGTCACTATCCAGAAAAAAAAAAAAAAGAAAACGTCACTTAGAGAATGCTCTCTACATGCGGTCATCCTTATCACCTCCCCAGTGCTTTCCAGCACTTCATCTGTGTAAGCTTTGAAACAAGTTCACACTTGTAATCCTAACAGATGGAATTCAACCCAAAGCATCGTAGACACTGACAGCTGATGCCGCAGAGAAGTGCAGTTTTGGATGGTGATCAAGTTTTATGTCTGTTGTAAACTTTAACACCAATGCTTGCACTATTTATAGCAACGTGCAGCATTTATAGCAACTGCTACTTGGTGGAAATGCGAAAAGTGCACCTATTTCATCAAATAGTGTCAGCACTTAGTTTAGACGCCTATAAAGTTTATAGACTGTCTGCACCGAGGCCTGTTTGGTGTTGTTATGGGAATGTTTGAGTCACTGCTTTAATGTACCGTCCAGAGAGCAAAGCTCCTGAAGTGTCGCTCTTGAGATGTCCAGTTGTGTCCTTATGGCATATTAACCCTGAGAAGTCTTGGTTATTATTGTTTTGTTTTGCTATACATACTTACACTGCCATTCAAATGCATCATTTTATAGGTTTAGTGTAAACGTTTGGGCGCCCCTCTCAAATGACATTATGTTTGAAAGTGAAAATAAGTGAACACATCTTCTACAGAGAACACACTTCTGCACATGTTAACGCGTTTAAATTAGCTGAATTTTACGTGCTTCTACATGTTTTTGTGTTAATTTTTCCAATATGTTAAATTCTACAGTAAAATAAAAAAAAAAATCACATATTTACGTTTTTATCCTGTAGAGGATAAGAGGAAATTCAGCTATTTCCATTAACTTTTGCATTAAACTGCAGCTATTTCGGGCATTTTATATGCAATAACATAAACACCATGGTGTTAAATAATATAAATGTTGTGCCAAATGAAGGTTTTGAATTTTATTTAATATTTCAAGAATTCTGTGAGCAAGAAGTGAATAAAATGATAAATAATACACTGTAATGATTGATTTACATGACTGTTTTGGTCAAGTTACCTGTCCTCCTTGAGGTTTTTCTGCTTTTGAAATACGATTCGTTGTGAGCATTGATTTTGGGATAACTTAATTCTTGATGTTATACTGCTTTCTCGTAGTGTTAGAATCTTCTACAGCTCTGGATATCATTCGGAAAATATTTTTAAATGATGAAATATGTATTTCCCCACTTCCTAGGGTCCTGCTAATTATTTGAAACAGAAGTGATTGTATTTATTTGAAATCAGATGAATTTTTGAACACTAATGTTTATTAAGTTACAGTGATGGATTACTTTTATATTGGCTTGAAAATCTGCATGAACATATGCAATTTGTTTTGGTGTCACATGGCAGAAATCTATAGTATGTTTACTTTTCATCAAATTCATATCATAATAAAATATCACTGTTGTCTACTTATAAACACAAAGTTGTGTTTGAAAGTTTAGAATCTGCATTTTGCCCATAAATTCACTGCCTGTTTCAGTGACCTAAGACTGAGAAGTAATGTAAAATTACAGTATGCTTTGTTTTTGCTGGTGACTGGTTTGTCTTCTATGCATTAAGAGAAAGATCTGCTAAAAAATGACTAAAGAAATTGTGTAATGCATATTGAGAGGATAGCGACTTCTGTTCTGATGTCCATTACTGCTTTCATTGCTCTCTCAGATGTAGTTTCTAATTGGTCACCGGAGCTGTCACTCAGAGTGTGGCTTCATCTCAGCCGGGCAATTAGCTGACCCGATTCGTCCGTGCAGGTTTTCTTCTCCCTTCGTTTCACAGGGCAGACCTAGATTTCACTGACCATTTCATACTAATGCCCACATTAAACGCATCCAGATTTGTTTTGACTGCGCTGCCTACACAAGTAGAAAAGGGCACATTAAATTAGGCTTTGCTACACTAAGCATCGTTGTAACGAAGCCCCCCCCCTTCTCCGGGCAGCCACCCACTCCCCCCTCTTTCCTCTCAGACGCTAAGAGAAAAATCATTAAGGAGGTTGACTGGAGGAGTAATTGAGGATATTTCGCGAGGCCAGGCAGAACAGGGAAAGGTGTACATGGGGAATATGTGGAGCTGGATTCAGCCTCACAATGTAATTTGGTTTAATTAGACTGAGGCTTCATGGCTGGCTCTTTAGATGAAGGGAGAGGGGCTAGGCCACTTAAGCTCATCTGCCTGTAGCTTCCTTTTTGCCCCATTTTCCTCATTTGAATCACTTTCTTTTCATCTCTTTGTGATCAGAAATCTTCATCTTTTCTGTTGTTGCTCCTGTTGTTTCTCTCCTTTAATTTTCCTTTGGTTTTCATTGGATCTGTGAAACATTCTCACTGAGTCCGCCTGTTTCTCCTACTCATGCTCTCTTGCCCTGCTTCTCTCTCTCTCTCTCTCTCTCTCTCTCTCTCTCTCTCTCTCTCTCTCTCTCTCTGTCTGAACCCAACTCATGAAAGGTTTTTTTTTGTAAATGAGGGGTTGCATTGATGTGTCAGTGAGAAAGCCCCTGGTGCTCTGGAGATTTATTTGTATTCATCTACTTTAATCCCACTACTGCCCCAGGGCCCTTTGCTTTTGGGATTATTTCCAACTCTGCAGGCGCATGGGTTAGATTCTAATCTGCAGAGATTTCTCACTGGGTTTTCCCCCTGCTCACCTCGCTTTAGTGGCTAAAGCCTTCAGGAGACAGCTGAAGCCAGTTCCAGGATGCTATCTGAGGAACATCCCAAGGACAGTCTTTAGGCACTTGCAGTAATAAACTAGAGCTCTGCTGATGCCAGATTTTGTGAGCAATACTGATACCAGTACTGATTTTAAGGTCAATCGTAAATCATCATGCATTTTTCTTTCATACTGTGACACAGTATCGTAGGAGCCCTGATCAAGCTGAATGTTTTCTCTCGGTTATAGGTGGGGGTGGTGGGAAAGGGAGGTGAAACATGATATAATTGGTGAATTGCTGGTGAATCAGAAGATGTTTTTGAATGGATGCTGGATGAATCGTATCTTCTAAATAAAACATAAGTCATGCTTACTATGACCAGCAACATGAATTAACAAGGTCTTAAAGGTCAATTTGGAGCAAAAATTCAGAAAGTATAAGCAAAAAAATTAAACAAGCTCTAGTAAGACTTTCATCCATACTAAAATAAAATGATCTACATGATAAAATAAAATGAATCGAGTAAAATTGAAGTGATAAATCAGCTTATTGATTGGTTTGCAGTTTGAATTATACACAAGGTACGTGCAGGTCTTTATAAAGCTGTATTTAGCAGATTGTCCACAAGTGGGAGCTATAAGAACTCTAGTCACTTGTGTTTGAATCACTGGAAACAAGGAAACCCACACCAGCAGGATCTCACCAGGCTCCAGGGGTAGGTTCTGGTAACCCTCTCCCACGCAGGGCACACGATCTCTTGTGTCCCTTAGTCGTGGAGGATTTTGGAACATCACTGCAGAACATCAGAAAGTCTTAAATAAAATGAATATTGTAACATGAGGGTGAGATGTAGGCCAAAATTCTTAAGTTATTCTTGCTAATTATTGGGACTTTATTGCCAATTAATGGGACTTCCTGACACCATTAAGTCTGTGGATCCTCAATATCTGCTGACATTGTCAGCCGACCAATTTATTTGTCAGGCTCTATAATAAACGCTGGTGTGGCATTAGGTGACCTGGGATTTGCATGTTAGAGCACGCAGCTTCTGTTTGGGTCAAGTTGTCAGATCACTGTGTATTACTAACAGGAATCTGTTTTTCAAAATCTATATTAGCACCAGTTTAATCCATCTGACAACTCATTTCCCTCAAGAGCCGTGACAGCAGATCTAGAGCCGTATCCTGGGAAGTGCACTGATAAACCTGAGGCTGTGCTGAGGATAAACATCAATAGACTCTCTATCTCTCTCTCTCTCTCTCTCTCTCTCTCTCTCTCTCTCTCTCTGATATTGGTAGCCATGTGCTCAGGCTGAAGATGAGCTGGCATGCCCTCTCTGTCCTGAGGGTCGTTCTTCACCACTGGGCCACTGGTGGTCCACAGGACAAGCTGGCCTTTTGCCTGTTGGCTGCTGAATTACATAATGTGATGGGTAGTGGGGTCTGGACATTGTGTCCTTCAACTAACCTTTAAAAAGGCCCAGTTTTGATCTATTGTAGACATATAAACTGACACATTTTCATTAAAACAATAAAATCTAACCCTATGTTTTGTATTATATCTAATATTCTAACAACAATGTCAATATCTAGACAAGATATTCTGAGCTTTTTTGTTCAGCATTAGCCAGACATGCTTTGTTAAGTGGTTTCTGATGCTGTATGACATAAACCACTAAAGCAAGTCTCTTTGTGAATATTTAGCAACTGGATGTGGTTGTTGTAGGGAATGTGATGATATAGGCATACACAGTCCTGATTGGTGGGATATGGGCTTCCTTTACTTGTTACTCTTCTCTCTCTCCTGCCTCGTTCTTTAGCACTGTCCTCATGCAACCCGCTTTCTGTAAATCAAAAGGAAGCTGCACTTCTTATCTCCACTATTTAGTGGATTGAGATTGACGGCACTCAGATGAGTGGAGTTCTCTCCTCCCTGTCCCTGTACACTCACACACACACGCTCTCTGGTGCATGACGTGTGTGTGCTTACAGAGACAGCGGAGTGACCCAGGTGACCCTGACCTTTGACTCCTGGCAGGCATCCAGCTGCTCCTCCTGGTGCTTCAGTACTGTCAGACTGTTCTGCAGTGAGAGCATCCTACACCCTCTGAAACTGAAATGCTTTGCTATCTGTTGTTAGTATATTGCAGTATATAAAAAGAACATCAATTTAATATAGCTCTGTGTGAGCGGCCAGATCACAGACTCAGACCTTCACAATAGAGTAAACACCGTCGTCTGTCCTTCTGACAACTCCTGTAATCTCTCGCCTCTATTTCCAAACATTTTGCTTCCTATAAGATTTGCTTTCCATAACCGTTTTTAATATAATGTGTATAAATATGCATTAATACAATTTATGTAACTGAAATAAAATTCTAAACTTTATACGAGTACCGCGGTCAGCTGAAGGCACGGCAGGCGTGCGCAGAGCTGCTGGGAGAGGAGGATCCTCGGTTTAGAATTTGTGGGTTTGTGTTTAGGAGGAAAAGGAGGAAACATGCATGTGTACCTGTGCATATGAAGGGCTTCATTACTTAACACAATATATATCACTTTGAGGAATTTTCATTTTTTGTGCTATACATTCAGTGCTGTTTTACAATTAATAGCACTTTTATTAGGGAAAATTTAAAAAAGCTTGTCTTCATTAAAACCTACAGTTGTTACAAATGGTTACAGCATTTTGTCAAGAATAAATAAATAAACTGTGGGTGTGTATATTTATATATGTATAAACCAAAGCCTGGGCCCACTAGTGACACTTTTGCTTTTGTTTCTTTCTGATTTAATAGAAAGATTTTCATTATAAATTCATTTATCAGCATAATAATATGAATGGAAAGTAGAATCTTTGAAATGTTAGCATGAATTTCAGTATTTCCCAGTATTTCATTTGTCCTTCTTTTGCTTTAATGATCTTGTGCACTCGAGCTGGCACAGACTACACAGGTGCAAAAGCCTCTGATGAGCAGATCAAATCCACCTGATAGTTTTCTGATGGAATTTCCCAAATTGGCTTAATTTTTAATAGTGACCTAGAAATGCAAAATTTTGAATATTTCTTTATCATTGTAACTGTCCTAACTACTTTTCACACACACACACACACACACACACACACACACACACACACACACACACACACACACACACACAGTTGTGTGCAAAAGAATTTGTGTTATGGTTAAATTACGGTGCCACTTTATTTAGAGTGGTCCTATTAGTGGTCCTAAACAAACACTCAACAGACTCAGTAACATCAAGAACATATGAGGGTTAGGATTAGGTTTTGGGTTGAGGTTAATGTTAGGGTTAGGGGTAGGGTCATTGTGAGGGTTAGGAGTAGGGCCAGGATGAGGGTTAGGTGTTGGGTAAAGTTGGTAAGGTTAGGTTTTGCGTAATAGAAGTAGTATAATAACAACACATCTACTTAATATGAATAATGTATCAACAGAACATCTACAGATTTACTTCAGTGTGTTCAGATGTTCCACTACGGCTACTTCACTGATATGCTGTTAATGTGTTACTGATAATCTGTTACAAGTTTATTAATCATCTACAAAGGACCCCTTCAAATAAAGTGCTACCCAACTTACATGTTCTGTAACTTTCTAGCTTATAATTCACATTTTCTGCCAGTTTTATTGTGGAATTTCTATTTTCTATTTTTATTCCAGTTCAGCATAACATATACACAGGCCACATTTTGATTTATTTATTCTCCAGTATGTTAAACTCAGCAAATAAACAGTAACTGTGTATTAAATTGTGATTAAAGTTCACAAATGCACACACTGTCATGAGAACATGCGAGAAAACTCTCTCTATCTCTCTCTCTCTCTGTCTAACACACACACACACACACACACACACACACACACACACACACACACTTTTCTTTCATCGCCTTTGATGGACACACCCTAATTTCTCTTCTGGCTCTCCTCTTTTCTCCTCTTCCTCACTTTCCCTCCTTAAGCACTGTTTTTCCACTCTCCACACACTCTCTGCAGCAGGCGGAGAGTGTGTGTCAGAGTCTTTCAGTGTCAGAACGAGGCTGGTGTAAACGTAGCGCTGTGTAAACTGAAGGTGACGTGTAGAGCTGGAATAAAAGCCGGACACGCCACCGTCCAGCTGAGCTGAAAAACTCTCAGGCTTCTACCTCACGGATCCCTTACAGCCTGTGTGTGCTACCCTGTTAGACTTTACACGTGCAGACAGCTGGACGAGCTTGAATTATAATGTGAGGAGAGTTCGGTTGATGTCGTAGTGGTTTTAGCGGCTGAGTGTTGGTTTTGTCTTCACCGCTGTGGGATGTACACACATCCTGGGGTTTGGGTTTAGATGTTTGGTTTGGGTTTAGCAGAATGTTTGGAGGTTACTTGTTGGCCACAGTGATGTTTGTGGTTAGGAAGCTGGTCAGGGTTTTTGGTCTGTGTGAACCTTGTCAGTGTTGTGATAAAATCTCACGTTAGTTTTTCATAATGAAAAATGTGCCAGCTTCATTTTACATTGTGTTATAGTGTCATGATGGACTGATAGAAGTGCTCAAATATTGCTTATGATGAAAGTGTTACTTTGGCTTACATAAAAATTAAGGGTGTTTTTTCCTTCTCCTGTAAAGTTAGTGTTTTGTAGTAGTTAATCCTGCTGCATGTTAATATGGGAGCATTTTATTTGAGCTAGTATTGGTCTGTTGGTCATGAAATGTCCAGGACAGCTGTCATTTTCAGACATAAAAAATCAACTAAAGAGGAAGAGGGAAATGTGGAGAGAGAGAGAGAGAGAGAGAGAGAGAGAGAATGAAAAAGGAAGAGGGAAGGGGCCTCATAACTGCAGGCTCCAATCAATCTACAGCCTTAATTAACTAATGCATTAGGGAAAAGCAGGAGAAGGTGAGTGTGGACTTAATGTGTTTCTCTCCTCTCCTCTCCTCTATTCTATCTCCTCTTTACTTCTTTGTTCCTCTCCTCTCCTCTTCTCTATTCCTCTCCTCTCCACTCATCTCCTCTATTCTGTCTCCCCTTTACTTCTCTCCTCTATTCTATCTCCTGTACTCTCTGTTCCTCTCTTCTCCTCTCCTTTATTCTAACTCCTCTTTACTCCTCTGTTGATCTCCTCTCATCTTCTCTTCTCTGTTTCTCTCCTCTCCACTCCTCTCCTCTATTCTATCTCCTCTTTACTTCTCTGTTCCTCTCCTCTCCTCTATTTTCTGCTTTTTCGGCCTGTAAAATGTACTGTGCTGTGAAAAAATATTCACACCCTTCCCAGTTTCTTATATTTTGCATATTTATTACACTTGAAAGGTTTAGATCAACAGACGACTTTTAATATTATTATTAAACATTGTGCATTTTGTGTTTTTAGTTGAAGATTTCATTGGGAGCCCTACCTTGAATTCCATTGAGATGCTGTGGCAAGACCTTAAACGGGCAGTTCATGCTCGAAAATCCTCCAAAGTAGCCAAATTTAAATCGTTCTGCAAAGAGGAGTGGATCAGAATACGTCTGATAGCAGTTGATACTGCCCAGGGTGACACGACCAGTCATTAGGTTTAGCAACACACATGGGTGATGTAGGATTTAAATAAATCTTTATTGTCAGTAAATGGAATGATTATTGAAAAGCTGCATTTTGTGTGTGCTCATGCTGTCTTTACCTTATAGTAAAATTAGTTGGATGATCTGAATCATTTAAATGTTACAAATTAGCAAAAAGAGATGAAATCAAGTGAGGTGCAAATACTTTTTCACAGCATTGTAGCTGTTATGATCTGGTCACAGAACAAATGAAAAAATAAAGCCATTCACCTCCATTACCCCCTCCCTCCCACCTCCCCCAGACAGAGCAGTGGGATGGTTGAGTCCACCCGTAACCTTCCTCGACACATTTCTAATCAGTCAGCGGTGTGGCAGAGGGGCTTTGGGGAGCGGAAGACCGCTAGCACTCCCTCTGGCTGTCGGAAGTCTGAAATTACATCTGCTTTTGAAGCTGGGCACACTGTTAGTGTTGCCATAGCAACGGCCGGGACCAGGGAAACGGTCTCCTTGGAGGGGTGTGTGCGTGTGTGTGACAGCGAGCGCGGCAGTGAATTGTCCTGATGCCATTACAGTTACATTATTATCGTCTTTCACATCAGATCAGATATTGCTTGTTTGGTTATTAGCGCTCGACAAAATGATCGGCCTCCCTCACAACTTATGTGACATTTTCTATTAGATCTGTTTAGCCCAGGGCTCTCCGTGAATGTCACCGTATTACGACTGAAGAGGAATTGTGAGTTCTGCTAAAAATATTCTACACATGCAGAGTACATCTGTTACCATGAATGAAACCACGAATGGCCTTTAGTGTTTCGGGAGTGGCGAGTCTCACCTGACTGTAATGAGACTCTGTTAGTTGGTAGGTTGGAATATTTATGGATTTTGTTCCTGATATTTGATAATGAGGTCCAGGAATGTGGGAAAGTATTTTGAATTGGGGATGCTGAATTTTAAGCAGTGCATATGTATTTGTCCACTGTGATGAAATGCAAAACTGTTTTCTTTCATTTAATTTTATTTTTAGATAATTTACATCAATTTTTTGGATAGTTTACATTAAAAGTGTCATAATGTGACACACATCTAACCATTTCTGCACACTTTATACTGCTCGCTCTGCTTTCTCTCCTTCAGGACAAACTTTATGCAAATAAGCTGAACAGTGACCAGTCAGATTGTTGGTATGTGGTGTGGGAACCGGTTGCATTATGCCCATAGATTGTCATGTTTAGCTTGTATCTGTGTTAAAGGGGAAGTCAGCACAAACTGCATAATTCAGTTTTGTAAAGTAAACGAAGTCATTCAGAGTGGTTTGATCAGAACTTCTGAATTGTATAGAAGCTTACTGACTTAGATTCCTTCACTGTGGTGCTGATAGAATCTAAAGAAACTATCATAAAACTATCAGTATGCTCATAACTCATGTGATATGTGTCTGTGAAAGAGCTTTTAGAGGCATTAAATGCTTTGGATGTCTGGTTCCCCTCACAACCACTGTGAGCAAACTCTTAGGCTTCTACGTAATCATGAATTTTATACCAAACCTCTAAAAATGACATCTTTATTTAATGACATTAATACAGTATGCATTTCATCAAAACTGGTGGAATTCCACTTCAGTCCTTAAATGTATACTTTGGGTCCCTTACTACCCATGATCCCATTTCTCCTTATTTTATCTTTCTTACTTCCATTTTTATTTCAGATGGTGGCCAATAAATAAATAAATAAATAAATGAATGAATGAGTGTGTGTGTGTGTATATATATATATGTGTGTGGCTGGACAGCCATCGCAACATTTAACCTCTGTTTGCAACTTCCAGGTGCATACCCCCGTACCCCTTCATGTGTCAGTCAGAAAACAGAGATCACATCCAGCATCATGTAATGCAATCAGTTACACACACAGCAAGATATGTAGCATATTTCTTGCTTCAGATTGCTTCATCCTAATGGGAGAATATTCTGGGCCTCTTTCAAGTGAATCTCCCTGTGTGTGTGTGTGTGTGTGTGTGTGTGTGTGTGTGTGTGTGTGTGTGTGTGAGTGTGTGTGTGTGTGTATATATAGACACACACACACACTATATTGCCTAAAGTATTCACTCACCCATTCAAATCATTTAATTCAGGTGTTCCAATTACTTCCATGGCCACAGGTGTATAAAACCAAGCTCCTAGGCCTGCAGACTGCTTCTACAGACATTAGTGAAAGAATGGGTCGCTCTCAGGAGCTCAGTGAATTCCAGCGTGGTACCGTGATCGGATGCCGCCTGTGCAACAAGTCCAGTCATGAAATTTCCTCACTACTAAATATTCCACAGTCAACTGTCACGTAAAATGACAGCGCGGGTTCAGCGGATGCTGAGGCGCATAGTGCAAGGAGGTCGCCAACTCTCTGCAGAGTCAAACACTACAGACCTCCAAACTTCAAGTGGCCTTCAGATCAGCTCAAGAACAGCGTAGAGAGCTTCATGGAATGGATTTCCAGTGAAAGGAGCTCTTAATGCTTCAGCACCAAGAGATTTTGAACAATTTCATGCTCCCAACTTTGTGGGAACAGTTTGGGGATGGTCCGTTCCTGTTCCAACAAGACAGCACACCAGTGCACAAAGCAAAGTCCATAAAGACATGGATGAGCGAGCTTGGTGTGGAAGAACTTGACTGGCCTGTACAGAGTCCTGACCTCAGCCTGATAGAACACCTTTGGGATGAATTAGAGTGGAGACTGTGAGCCCGGCCTTCTTGTCTAACAAGAACGGCCGACATCATATAAAACCCTATGCATTAAGAATGGGGTGTCACTTAAGTTCATATGCATGTGAAGGCAGACGAGCGAATACTATATATATATATATATCGCAGGTTTAGGCCATAAAGACAGTTTGTATATCTTGAAATGTCAGCTATAAGTGCTGTGTTGCTCATGGCCTGAATATTTAATGAATCCATACATTTACAGTTAATCAGTAACACTGAAAAAATGACCACTATATTAATTCAAGCTCATCTGACAACTATTAAACAAAGATTGCTAAATGAGTTTGAATGTATCCTGATTGCATTGCTGATATCCAGAGCTGAGCTCTCTCCCATTAGCGGCAGCTCCAGATAAATTCTCTGTGCTGATGTATGTCTAACAGCCCACCTCATTATTTACGTATTAGAATTATGTAACTATTTTATTGATTTGCATAGGGTTAATAAACCATCTGTGTTTTCTTACAACTGTGTGCAGCCTAACTTCCTCAATTGCGCTGCGTAGCAGAAAGCTAAACGGTTAAATGCTAATTAATGGCTATTATGATCTATAATATTGCGCACGGGTGCATTCAAGCCAGGAAAATTACTGCTGTTTGACAGGTGATTAGAAGTGTCTGTCACTCTTTACTGAGCGACGTCCATGACGCTCACAACAAAACTGCTCTTTTTCTTTCAGTGACTGACAGCGGCATACAAAACTGAATTCTGTCGTTTTTTTAAGGATTTTACAACATAAAAGTCCTACGGCAGCCTCTGTGAATTAGCCCATGGAAGGTTTTAATTTTTAAGACTTGTGATACAAGTGAAGGCGAGCGAGCGAGAGTGTGTTTGAGAGAGAAAAAGGAATGGGAAGAGTAATGGGCCACTAATATTGGGCCTTGCTGTAGAGGAAGCAGGCTCATATCTGCATTTCCCTACAGCCTCTCCGCATTATACATTTTTCATGACTGCTGAGCGGGAATTAGCCATGAATCCCAGCAGCAAATCTCTCCGCGTGGACTGGAAGAGAGAAAGAAAGAGGGATGGAGAGAGGCCCCATGGGATAGCTGAAGAAGCGATGTTCAGCCATATCTGCAGGGGTCTGCCTGGCACATACAGACCCCCCAATTGAAATGTTATTTTGTTGGATGTGTGTGTGCGTGTGTGTGAGCTCGTGTCCTGTCGGTTTGCACAGTGAAATGTTAAGAGTGTGCTGAGGGTGAGGGCTGAGGGGGGTGGGCTCTCCCTGCGCTCCTCCCCCTATTTACCCCTATTGCTCCAAACCAGCTGCACAGCTGAGCCCCGCTGTCAGTCAAACCTGCTCAGCCCTCTCAGGTTCTGAGGCAAGGGGTGCACTGAGTTTACATCAGTGCTGTTTTGATGTTACCTGTGTGTCTGTTTGTCTGTTCATACATTTTCTGTGTAGGAAAACCAGAGGGAGCATATTTTACATATATATTTTGCATATATTACATTTAGATATTTACGTATACAATTGTATGCAAAAGTTCGGGCACCCCTGGTGAAATGGCATGTGTTGTTTATTTTCTTAGTGAAAATAAGTGAACACATTCTCTACAAAGAACACACTTCTGCACGTTTTAGTGTACATATTAAACATAAAATGTGGTGCAAATTATATATTTTTGTCTATTTTATGGTTTATTTCTTCAAACATATCAAATCAAATAAATATAAATTGTGTGCTGTAGAGGAAATGTTTCACTTAGAAAATCAACACAATATGTAATGTGATCAGGAGTGTCCAGAAGTGTATGATACAGATGGGGCATCGTATGAACAGTACGCTTTAAAATAAGACTACCTTTATAAAGGGTTTATAAATGATTTAAAAATAGTTTGTGAATGTCATTGACTCATTAATCATTAATAAGCAGTTAACACATGAATAAAATGGGCAAAAGTGAGCTGTTATATCTGATGAATATGAATATGTGATGAAGCTGACAGGTTTAATGCTAATTGACAGTATAAATGGATTTGGGTTCATGACAGGCAAATGACAGGTCACCTTGGGACCTAATAAGTAACCATTAATACATTGTAAACTATTCATGAACCATTTATAAGGGTAGTCTTATTTTAAAGTGGTACTGTGTGAACTATTTTAAAATATTTAGATTTTTGATGACCTTTATTATGAAAATGCTGGCCCACGTGTTCACATCACTACCAAAACCCAAAGAGCTTTAGTTCATAGGTGGAGCCTTATTTCAGCCACACCCCTGCATTTTAGGGAATGTTGCAGGAAGTGAGACTGCATCCCTGTTCCTCCTGGTGGCCACATGGTGAGGAGTTAGATCCCATTGTTTTGAAGTAAGTCCCAAAGTCAGGGAGTAACATTAAAAATGGTCTCTGCCAAAACACGTATTTTATGCAATTAAGAGTTTTAATGGAAATTTTATTTGTGTACAGCTGTTCAAAACTAGCTAAAATATTCCCTACTGAAAGATTTAGTAAAGTGTCAGCAGTATTATTATTGCTTTGGTAGTGTCTAAATAGAATGTTCAACCATTTGTTTTAATAAAATAATAGAGTGTATATATATATATATATATACATATTACCATTAAAATTTTGAATTGCTTGGCATATTAATAGTTGCTTTTATTTTAATTTACTCAAAAAACATACATTGATTAAAAGTTATTCAAATTATTTATAAATTATGAACTAAACAGCAGAACATATATTTTTAGATGTTTTATTTAGTATTAAATTTTTTGAGGAGCCCAGCAAGTTACTGAACAATAATTGATATACTTGTCTGTTCACAGTGATTTTTTAAATAAGTTATCTTAGATATGATCGTCACATTAGATACGAGATTCACTGGATATTCATTATATTAGAACTACAGTTCTAGAGCGTCAGCATCATATTATAATAATTTCATAAATGTATCTACAGCAAGACTGGTATTATGTAGTTGGTACCAGTGACTGCAATTACTGATGTAATAATATTTTCCATGTTACATAATAAATAGCAGCATTTCCAAACTTTTGAATGATGATTCTAACCTTTTATGCGAGTTATCTGTGACCTCATGTCCTGACAGGTCTGTGTGATACACATGCAGGTGGAGAGCCGAGTGTACGGCTGTGAACAGGTGTTGATTGTACAGTAGACCTTGGCTCTGGCGCTGCACAATTGTTCCATGCTGTGTGTCGGTGCTGCGTGGTGATCTGGTGCAGTGTGTGAGTGTGTGTATGTGCTGACATGGGAAATGATGCTCGTTAAGAGCCCAATTACAGCCTGCTCATCAGATGTTACCTCGCCTTGCGCCCCAAGGGCCACGCTGAGGCTGACATGCTGCATCACTGTGTGTGGGTGGCTGTGTGTACATGTGTGACCTCGAGCGCTTCCTTCACAGCTCCACCTGACCTTTGGAGTGTGACCATCACCACTGTCGCTTTAGTAGCCAGTGGTGCATGACGACTTGAGACACACACTGTCATGATGAAGAAAATGCAAACCCACCCAGCTTCTCACCCCCCGCCCTTCCCCACACACTTATTCACCATGGCTGCCCTTGGCCTCTTTCATCACTGTCTGCTGACCCTGGTCTCCTAGTGACCCTGTTAACTTTAATACCCTCCTGACAGGGCAGTGTGTGAGCGAGGGGAGCCTCAGCCTATTGCTGGAGAGCTTTTGCCACACACAGTGACACACTTGTTTTTGAACCATGTGAGGACTAGGGGTCTACGTATGTGTAATGTCTTACATAAATTATATGTCATATGAAAACATCGTATTCTTTTTTTTTAAGATTTCTGCTTCCTTTACATTCAGTATCCCGCACTTCCTTGCATCCAAAATATGTATTATTTATGAAAGTAAATATGTTATAATAACATGCCCCATATGGGTTATATATAGTCATATGCAAATGTTTGGCTAGCTCTGGACAAATTGGATATATCATTGCTTTTCTAAATGAAAATAAGAAACTGTGTGCTATAATTTGCAGGAAATTTTACATTTAAATAATTAATTACATCAATTAAACAATTAAAAAGAATTTCAAATTCAGTAAAACATGTCATTTGACTGGGGGTGTTCAAACCTTTGCATACTACTGTTATGTGGGAGCCCCATATGTAGTTCATTAACATCTATAGAATAATAACATCCCTTATATAAGTAAGTACTTATAGGGAGTAAAAATAAATAAATAAATACATAAATAAAATATCTCCCTGTATGTTCAGATTTTATTTCTGCATGTTCATTTTTCTAACCTTAAACCAAACCCTTTGGACCAAACCCAAACCCACTTGGAGCTTTTGATGGTCCTGTAGGACTTTTTTTTTTTTTTAGCAGTTTTCCTATAAAGTTCAGAAAACATACAAAAACAAGCACACACACACACACACACACACACACACACACACACACACACACACACACACACACACATACACACACACACACACACACACACAGAGCGCTCTATCCAGCTTTTTCTCTCTTTGTTTCCCAAGCCGCTCAGCTCCCATCCAGAGGGAAATCTCCTTTTGATGGGCCGGCCGCCGCGCCACTCCCCACGCTGGCTACAATTTGATTTGGGCCAGATTACAAATGTTTGGCTGGGTTGTGTATATTGCAGCTTTATAAAGCAATAAGTTGGGGGGTCCGGCAGCGGCAGCAGAAAGCCCCCTGATTCCCCTCTAATCTCCTCGCTGCCTGGCCACTGATATTAGAGCCATTCAGGTGCTGCGCCGGGCTTTTATAGAGAGATGTGTTATTAACAACAAGCCGCAATGCTGGACCGCAGCCAGCTCTCTCTCTCTCTCTCTCTCTCTCTGTATCTCTCTCTCTCTTTCTCTTTCTCTCTCTCTCTGTATGTGGAGAGTCTACATGCCCATCTTATGTGTAAGCCCATTGAACAGCGTTTAATTGTTTTGGTAGTGTGTAGAGAGGGTGGTCTCGGGGGCCCAGGCGTGTGGCCTGACTGGATACACACACATACTGAAATGCAGCTGTAATGAATGGTATTAATCCTGCCTTGGCTGGTGCTGAGAGCCGTATTGCAAGGAGTGTTTAAGATACACAGGCCTGCCTCTCTCATGAGGGGGCAGTAGGGGGGCACCTTCTCTATGGAGGGGGGGGGGGGGGCAGGAGTGTGTGTACATGAGTAGTGTGTATGTGTTTAAATTGAGTGTATTGGGTGTCTTTTTGACAAGATATTTAAATGACCTTTATCTGAGTGTATCTTTCCCTCTGAAACCCACTTATGAAGTGGACAAGCGCATTTTTTATTCTCCCTTTATCTTTTAAAAACAGGCTGTTTTTCTGTCTGGGACTTTAAAACTAAGAAAATCATATGAAGAAGTTTTGTTGAGTGACAAGAAGTTAACACAACTTTGACAGAGAACACACTTCTACACATTTTAATGCAATATTACTGTTTATTATCTAAATTTAGCAAAGAAAAATAATGTGGCCTGTGCAAAAGTTATGGCTGACTTTTTTTGTATGTTTATTATTTTTACCAGTGTGTTAAACTCAACAATAAATGAAAATTATGCACTACAATTTGCAGACAAATTCCTTGTTTTAAGTACATTGCTCATTTTGGATGTGTTAATTTATTTTTACTTGACTTTTATTGTAACTTAATATAAGAAATTTTATTCCAAGTATTTTTGGAACATTTCTATTTGTCTATTCATCCTGAAACATGAAATCACACCATGTGAAGGACAGATGCTGTGCTGAAATGAAGTAGAGAAATAAAAATAGAAAAAAGGTTTGATGATGTGTAAATTACCTCTGCTTGGAAGCCCTGCATAGTGTCTCATTCAACAAGCAGTCCAGGCAGAATTGTATAAGTCAGATTGGAAAGCTCAGACTGGTATCTTTAAGGACAAAAACAGTGACAAACACAAACTTCAGCCACTCCATTTGTGTGTCTGGATCCTTTGGAAGGCTGGAATGATGCATTCGCTTCCCCACAGCCATGAACAGCACAACATTTAGTCCCTCCCTTGACGTCTTCCACTCTAGCGACTCTGCTACAGACCGCTATAACAACACTCCACATCACCTCAGTGTGAATGGGTGGGGCTAAACTGCTGTAGGCTCAATGTGTGGTCTCATGTAAGTGTGTTTGTTGTTCTGACATCACAACCACAATCAATTCAAAAAGGTTTTTTTTGCAGGTTACTTTTCTTCAAAGGACTGTATGGACTAGACCGAAACTTTTAATAAGATTTTGACTTGTACATAGTTAGACATTCCATGTGTAACTCATGGAAAATTCAGCTCTTCAGCCCAAAGTATTTATTTACTTTTTTGACCTCCATGGCAGTAAAGATGAAGTTTTGTATTTAAAAGGGCCGTCTTCTTTTTGATTGAATACAAAAGAATTCCTACAAGGCCGCTGTGTTCTCTTCAACGAAGCGAACATTTAGTGGAAGTGGTCAGGGAAGACGCCACGGCCATCCTTCTTTTTTTTCCTGGCCATTTTGTTACAGACAGACTAAAATTCCTGTTGGAGGCACACGGAAGTTTGTGTGTGTGTTCTCGTTTTAAAATGATGATGATAGTTAATCAGATGATTTTCAAGTTTATGGCAATTAGTTTACACACACATATATATATATATATATATATATATATATATATATATATATATATATGCGTGTGTGTGTGTGTATAATTACATATTGTCGGTGTCCAATGAAAAACGTGTCTCCATTTTTTTTGCAATTTTTACTTCTCTGCATCATTTGAGCTCAGCAGCCATCGTTTACTTTGTCTGACAATTTCATGATGATCAGACCAATAAAACAAATAATTTTATATTAATTTACATTGAAAGTAAAGAAGGTTTTTGCCCTGTCCTGTAAAGTTAGCAAGCAAGCAAAGTTTATTTATATAGAGCATTTTACAACAGCAGCTTTCCAGAACAATCAGCATTACAGAAAGAATATCTGGGCCCAACCCCCTTGAGCAAGCCTGTAGTTTACTATTTTGGAGGTACTTTTTTGGAGATAATTGTTTTTCATTGGCCAGTGAAAATGTGCAAAACCTTATTTTGATTGGACTGTTTTTTTTTTCCCTCCATTTTCCTCTATTAGAATTACCCCAAAGGGAGCTTTACACTTTATTGTAAACGTTAACTGGATAGAAGCCCAGATTTCTATGAAGGAAACTTACTGTTTTAGCTCTAATGTTATTTGATCTGCTCAAAATTATTTTAAGCAACCAGCAAATGGCATTTACTGCTGTTTAATGGCCCATTTAATGGAAAAACTAATTTGTCTCACACTTTGTAAATTAAAGAGTTTGATATAGTAACATTGTTTAATTCAAAACATACCATTTACTCCTTATATTTTAGTCCATGTATGAAAACTATGCTCCAGAACAGCCTATTTTAAATGAATTGCTTTTGCGATATCACAAAAAAACCAAGCATTTAGTCCACGCACTTGACCTATAGCAGGTTCACCATTCACATGGATTGAATTAAAAAACAAAGCAGGGGAGCCAATCAGGACAGAGGGAATTTACATTAACAGACACAGTAACAAACAACCTAAGAGAGAAAGAACGGCTGGACTGTTACATGAAAGTGAGCTACGTTTTGATACAGTGCTGTGCAAATGTCAGAGACCACCCATTCATTCATTTCATTTCGATCAAAATCGGTCTGTTCAAGTTATTCATTTTGCAAATATGTAATTTGCTAAAGGAAGGAGTAAGTCAAAGGAAAATAAGGGGAAACATAAAGGAGAGAAAAAAATAAAAGACTCCTGACAATGGTGCAAGACCTGGTGGACACCAAAACTGTCCCTATCAGATAAACAGCGCTTACAGCTTTCATCTCTGAGAGAGAGGAGAAAATCAAGCTGCTTCAGATCTGAGAACATCCACAGGTGTTTCTGTCCATCCTTCCACTGTGAGAAGACGACTCAGCGATCTGGGTCTGAAAGGATGTGTAGCTGCCAAGAAGCTAAAATACAAGAAATATGTAGGATGTGGGCCCTTTAACTCTTCTTTGACTACTTTTGCTTAAGACTACTAAAACTACGAATTTGCACTGTTTTTGTGGCAGCAATACTGCTGGACTGAGAACAGTGCACCAACCAGAAATATCCAGTCATCAGCATCCTGTGACCACTGATGAAGAAATAGAGGACGATTAGCTCATACTGTACAGCAAGAGATGAACTGTCATCTCTGGCTTTACATCTACAAGATGGATTGACAAGGTAGGAGTATCTAATAGAGTGGACAGTGAGTGGACACAGTGTTTAAAAACTCTAGCAGCACTGCTGTGTCTGATCCACTCGTACCAGCACAACACACACTAACACACCACCACCACATCAGTGTTACTGCAGTGCTGAGAATGATCCACCACCCAAATAGTACTTGCCCTGTGAGGGTCCATGGGGGTCCTGACTGCTGAAGAACAGGGTAAAAGGGGGTAACAAAGTATCAGAGAAACAGGTGGACTACAGTCTGTAACTGTAGAACTACAAAGTGCACCTATACAGTAAGTGGAACAAGGAGGTGGTCCTAATGGTGTGCCTGATCGGTGTATCTCTCAGAGCAGTAAATCACTACTCCTAGCATCATCATTCTGTCCTTTGTGGGCAGATTACTCTAGACCCCATGTGTCAAACATAAGGCCTGCAGGCTAGATCACCCCCCAGACATAATCCTGTCTGGCTCACAAAAGTGTTTTAATTTTCCTATTAATATTAGCCCCTTTCACAATGTGCTGCACAACAGTCCCCAGCATGCGCTGCATGTGTGCTCCAACTCTCCTACTCCAACAACAGTCTACTGGACAGCAGTTCCACCTCAGTTCTACACAGTTTTATGCAGTTCTGCACATCATGACACCCAACACACCAGCTGCATTTCAGCTGCAGTTCAACTGATATAAACACCCAGTGTCAGCTCAGCAGCTGAGAAATTTAGCCCAAGCATTAATGAACTTGCAGCAAAGGAAGGATGCCAGGTGTCTAGTTGCCCACGGATTTATTGAGATTTTTATTATGGCCCTTATAGTGATTGAGTTTGACACCCCTGCTCTAGAGAGAAAGTATCCCTCGTTTTGAGTGATTGTTTCAGATGCAGAGGGAAGCCTTCACATTGTTCCACACACTTGTTTTCTGCACTTCTCCAGTAGCGCAGTGAATCAGATTATTGGCGATCGCTCCAACAGGTACACACTCACTCTGATACACACACTGCTCCCCTGAGCGTCTCTCACACACTCTCCTCTTTGATCACAGTAGTTGTGTCTTCCTCTGCCCGTCGCCGTGTCCCCTGCTCAGATGTGTGGCGTGTGCGTGTGTCCCTGGGCGCCCGTTTTTGCCGCTCTCTGCCAATTGCGGCCCCTATTGCCGTGGCAACAGGCTGCTAGAAGCCTGTGTCCATCTGTTGGGCCTGGACCACAGATAAAGCCCTCTAACAGCTGGCCTTCAATCTCTCTGTCTCTCTCTCTCTCTCTTTTTCTGTCTCGCTCACTCTCTCCCTTTCACTCGCTCACTCTCTCCCACTCTCTGTCTCTTCTGTCACTTACTTTCTCTCTCTTTCTCGTCTTTCTCTTTTCCTCTCAGTCTCTCTTTATCTCTTTCTCTCTCTCTTGTCTGTCACTCTATCGCTCTCACTCTCACTCATTTTCTTTCTTTTTTGCTCTTTCTCTTCCCCATTTCTCCCTCTCGCTCCCTTTCACCCCTTTCTCATTTTCTCCCTCTTTTTGTGTCTCTCTCTCTCTCCCGCTGTCTTCCCTATCTCTATCACTCTCCATTTCTCTCTCCTTTTTGCTATCTATCTGTCTCTCCCCCTCTTTCTCTGCCGTTCTCTCTTTCCCCTTCTACCTCCCTCTCTTTCTTCTCCTCTATCTATCTATCTATCTATCTATCTATCTATCTATCTATCTATCTATCTATCTATCTATCTATCTCTGCCTTTCTCTTTCTCTTTCTTCCTCCCTCTCTTTCCTCTTATCTCTGTCTCTTTCTTTTCTCTCTCTTTCTCTGACTTTCTGTCCCTTTCTCCCTCCCTCACTCTCTCTCTTCCCCCTCTCTCTCTCTGTCTCTTCCCTCTCTCTCTCTCTCTCTCTCTCTCTCTCTTCCCTCCCCCCTCTCTCTCTCTCTCTTCCCTCTCTCTCTTTCTGTCTCTTTCCACTCTCTCTCTCTCGCTGTCTCTCTTCTCTCTCTCTCTCTCTCTCTTCCCTCTCTCTCTCTTCCTTCTCTCTCTCTCTCTCTCTCTCTCTCTTCCCTCTCTCATCCTTCTCTCTCTCTCTCTCTCTCTCTCTCTAATCTCTTTATTTCCTCAGAATAACAGTCATAGTTGTTTCTCTCCAGTTCAGTGTGTTCAATACGTCTAATGGGTTATTTATTGCAGCGCCTGTGGAAACTTGTAAAATCTTTGAAAATTGTGTTACATTTTCTGACTAACAGACATACAGTCATGTTTGCTAATGCTGATTTATTAATAACAAATAATGATGTGATCGCAACACTGCTTCTCGTCTCTGTCTTTCTTTTTCTCTCATTTGGCCCTGAAGGCAAGTGGCTTTGGAAGTTAGTACAAAAGTTCTGTTTTGAAATCTCTGCCCAAAATAAAGTCATAATTAAGCCAAAGCATGTTTGCAGTTGTGCGTTAGTTCAGCAGTGAAACAGAATAACTCCAGCAGCTTTATTAGACCAGATCCTGTATGTGAGGAAATTACACTGACAGGTTCACTAACACTGTAGTTTATCTTATTACTGGTGCCGTCATCAAGTTAATAACACTTTAACATGTTAAATGATTAACAGCACTCACGTTTTAAGTTGTCAGCACTTGTGCTAGTCAGAGCATTTGGACCATCTGTAGATATTCAGGGTGAAACCCAGCTGCTCTGATTTGAAGGTTCCTGTGATGGAATCTGCTATTGTAGCCGTCTTGTTCAAATACAGGTTTTAAATGGCTTTAAAGCCATTAGTTCAGCACCTTCAGCAGACCATGTTGGAGAGTGCTTATGAGAGACCTCTGGGTAAATCAATGAGCAGCAACATAACAAAAGCAACAACAAAGTGGAGCTCCAGGCTCCCTCGAGAATCTCCGGTGTTGGGACTATTTGTATATATATGCTTATATTGGCCAGAACCTGAAGCCGCTGTTGCTCTCACTGGACGTTAGTCTCTAAAATGAGAAACTGTGTGCATGTAATGAAAAAAAAACAAAAAACAACCTGTCTCTGTCTCTCTCGCTCTATATATATGTATATATCTCTCTCGCTCACTCTCGTCCTTCCTCTCTGTCTTCTGCCACTCACTTTCTTTCTCTTTCTTTTCTTTCTCTTTTCCTCTCAGTCTCACTAAAGTTATCTTTCTGTCTCTCTCTCTCGTCTGTCACTCTATCAATCGCTCTCACTCATATTCTTTGTTCATTTTCTATCTATCTATCTATCTATCTATCTATCTATCTATCTATCTATTTGTCTGTCTATCTAAACCACATAATTGTTTAATTAATTTAAACAGAAATAAACTGAACAAAATTAATATTCGTATTAGAATTAATTAGAATTAAACAGGCTGATAGATGACAGATTAGCACTGATTTTTGCTGCATAGCTTCTATATATGGATTGTTTGGACTGGGAAGTGAATGGTATGTTCTGACAATGAGTGCGTTTACATGCACTCAGTAATCCGATCATAATCGGATTTCTGCAGTTATCTGATTATTCAAGTGGTCGTGTAAACGGCATACTCTAATTTCTAAGGTTGGAATAAGATCTAGAAATCCGATAGAGAGAGCTGGATTTTAACATAACAGATTTCTCAGTGCATGTGAACTCTTACTCTGATTTCTTTCAGATTTCTTAGTCTGCACATGCATGAAACACGATGGTACCAGCAATAAGCGAGTAGCGTTGCCACAAGACGACAGCGAAACACTTTTGGAGCGACACTGAAATCAACTACATGCTTGACGAAATTAAGGATTTTAATATTCTTCATCTTCTACATGTATGTTCATGTTTTCCTGTAAAGTAGGTTGACGTTTAAAAAAAAAATGCCGCAGCATAAAGTTTTATATTACATTTATGTCACGTCTTCTTCTGTGAGTTTGTTGGCTGTTTGCAAAGCAGAAATCTGATTGTTGCCCAACTCATGTAGGCATGGAGTTTCCCCATCATCTGATAACTCAAGTACGTGTAAACACATTGATCAGATTACTGACAAACTCAGATTTTCTGTAGTTATCAGCTTATTAAATGCATGTAAACACGCTCAGTGTTTACATACTAATTGAAACCTCTTTATTTCAGAAAGTGAGGAGAATTCAGTTTGCCCTGTTCTGGGCTTTTTAAGGCTTTGTCCGCCCCGTTTTGTACAAGATGTCCTAGATATCCTGAATATGTAGCATGTAGCTGTATCATATCCATACTTTTAAATAAGGAAAATATCAATATTAATAAGTCAAACATTTAAAACCTGCTTATCTTCCTAGCCCTACGGCGTATTATCTTGCAAGCTCTGTATCCAGGAATATGAAAATGAATGTGCGTATCATAGCATGCCTATACCAGACAGATGATCCAGCTACTGATGCCAAGATTCAAATCCTGGTGTTGGAACGGGAACTGAAAATGTTCTGGGCTTGTTTTGGTCCTTAGAGCGAGATCCATCCTGAAGTTGTTGGTAAGTGAAATGGAGCAAATGGTTCCTTTCAGCTTTGTGGAATTGAGTAATGTAAATGTGTTGCGAGCTGTTTTTGAGCTCAACCTCCGGAGGGGTGCAATATGGCAGTAATGTAGGTGCTTTGGTTGGTATGAGTTTGAAAAGGTGTGTTGTTATGCACCTCTGTGTCTGAGCCTGTAGGCTTGTGTGAGTGTGTGTGTGTGTGTGTAGATGTGAATTAGCCCTGCTCCTGGTGAGTGGCGTCTCTCATTGTGCTGTGCAGCCAGAGGCTCTAGCTGCTAATCCAATAGAGAAAGGTGAGCTTGTCTCTTCCACTGACATCGCCTCTCACTCTTCCTAAATTATCCTTTCAGCAGGAGGCAAATTTGCATTGTATTACTCCTTCAGCCTGCATCATCAAATATGTGGCCTGGCCCGTCCCCGTGATTACATTTAACTGCAGTCTGCTAGCATGCTGTGCTAGCACACCTTGCGCTATTCGCATCTCATACATGTTTATTTCAGCTCAGAGTTGTCATACACTGGCACATAGTGATGCACGGTATCGATAATGTTCAATGCCACAATCCTTTCCAAATTTATTGTGCTTAATAAAGTGTAACTTCGTCAAACCATGGTTATCCATTCAGAGGCTTTATCTTTGTCCTCTGTAACTCATTTAAATCTGCCTCCAGGGCAGTAGGTGAGCGTGCATGTCCCTATTGGTCATAGTAAAATGGATCATCATGTGGAACTTGACCTTTCTATTAGAAACATTGTGGATCGTGGGTACTTTCACTACCACTGTAAAGAAAGCTGAAATCTCTACAATGCAAACTACAGTGCAAACAATTCTGAATGACTTTGTTGAGATTATTGAATGGCGTTATGTAAAAATGACTTCAATTATATAAAAATTGTAAAAAATAAATAAATAAATGGAATCCCTCATTAAACTGATTAACTGATTAATAAATCTGCCTCCAGGGTAGTTGGTATGTATGTGTGCATGTCCACTTGGGTCATAGTAAAATGCATCAGCTTGTGGTATTGGAGCTTTCTGTGAGCTACCATGCTTTTTATCAATGAGTGTGTTTACGTGCACTCAATAATCCAATCATAATCGTATTTCTGCAGTTATCTGATTATTCAAATGTTCATGTACACAGCATACTCTGATTTTTTAGATTGGAGTAAGATCCAGTTAAAGAGAGCTGGATTTTAGCTCAATAATCAGATTTCTCAGTGCATGTAAACTCTTACTCCGATTTCTTTCGGGTTCCTCAGTCTGCACATGTGCAAAACAGAATGTGGTACCGGAACTAAGCAAGTAGTGTTGCCACGAGATGCAGCAAAACACTTTTGGAGCGACACTGAAACCAACTATATCCTTGATGAAATAAAGTATTTAAATTTTCTTCATTTTCTAGATGATGTGTGTTCATATTTTCAGGTAAAGTGGCTCAATGTTTTTTTTTTTAAAAAGCCATGGCATGAAGTTTGAGTTTTACATTATGCTTATGTCATGTCTTGTTCTGTGAGTTTATTGGCTGGTTGCAAAGCAGAAATCTGATAACTCAAGTGCGTGCAAACAATTGGATTATAGACAAAATCTGATTTTCTGCAGTTATCGGATTATTAAACACACACACTGTGTAAAAGAATCATCATGCTGCCCTTAGTGTTGGATGCACTGATAGTTTCTGCAGTTTCTTCATGTGCACACATTCAGAATGCAGTGCACATCACTATGAAAACACTTTTTATTGATCAATTTCATCAAAGTAACAACAAACTCAACTGTGACGTATATTCCTGTTCAGACAGAAATGGGTTTGCTTTTTTAAAATGGTAATGTTCAGACTGCGGCAGATGGCTTCTCAAATCAGATCTTTTGAGATGACTGTTAATTGCAAGTGATCAGATCCGATTTGTGTGTCCAGACACCACCAGCCTATCTGCGTGGGTTACCGTGGTAACGACGTAGGCATCAGTAACTACGTAGCTAAGCTAGTGACAGATTTCAAACGTGGGAGATGGAGGTGCATCATCTCACCCTCCAAACTCTTCAAAGTTCTTTGGCATAAGCATTAATCTTGGGCACTCTTCTTGATTCCCAGCACTTACATCGCCCTGGATTTGACATTGTCATGTTTTGAGTGATGCAAAAGACACTTTGAAATAAGGTTTGAGCATTAAGCACATTCAGGCTGAGGTGCATCTGCAAAAATCTGATTGGAATCACATTTCAAAACGCCTCCAAATATAGTTTGTATCTGATTTGCAAAGGTCAGATTTCACATGGTTTCTTGCTGTTCAGACTATCACTAATCAATCCTAATAAAATCTGGATATGCCAAAAATCAGATTTGGGCTGGCAGTCTGAGCACGGCCCTTAAGTAGTAGCCAATATTGATTTGATATTTTATATATTATAACCTTTAAAATAACAGTTATTAATTGAAGCACTTCAATAAAAGCAGGACATCATCCTGAAACTACTCAAACACTGTAGCAGCTCACATGAAGAAATAAACGCCTAGACTTGCTTGTTATGCATGGGATCACATTCATTCTTCATTTCCTTTCATTATGTAATCAGCATTGTCTTCTGATGTCGGCCCAATACAGAAGGTTTTGTAATTTCGCACCAAAATTGAAGAGAATCGCTTTGTTACACAAATACCTGTAAACTGACAATAAATCACCCAACACTACTGATATATGTCAGCTCCACAGATGGAGTGGACTTAGTGAACTCCCTTGGATGGCCTTCTTAGAGTGTCAGGTTTTGGGATGTGTTCAACTTTCCAATCCCACTGTGACTGTGGGGTTGTTTAACGTAATTAGGCTCAGCATGAAGGGCCTGTGTGTGTGTGTGTGTGTGTGTGTGTGTGTGGAATGGTCAGAGACTTCCCATCAGTGTGTGGGTCTAATTCTCGGCCCATGTTTGAGTGTAATGTGTTGGAGTTGTTCTGCGGTGATCCAGAATGGGCCAGGGACTGAAAACGCACTGCCGTTTTTAATGAAGTTGTCATGGATGGACAGACATAAAGGCAGTGACTGAGTGGAAACTACAGGGGACTTCCAGACGTCGAACAAATTAAATCATGTCATTTTCAGTTAGGTATGAAGGACTTGAGTTTCTACCTCCAGTCACATCACAGGAAAGGATGGATAGGCAAAGAGACACAGATCTGTGTGTCTGTGTGTGTGTGTGTGTGTGTGTGTGTGTGTGTGTGTGTGTGTCTTTATGAAGTGCTTTTACAAAACTTCCAGTCTTCATTTGTTCAATCTGAAAGAGTAAAACCATTTCTTATGGTGTGTATATGTATATATAAGTATGTATACCATATTTATTAGGACAAAAAATTCCAGCTGCCATTCTGCCATTTAGAACTTCATAATGAATATCCCCATAGAAAAGCTCCAAACTGACTTTGAATGAAATTTTACATTACACATTATATATTACATATAGATACTTACACATACGCCACCTCCTTACACATGACCACCTCCTTGTTTCTACACTCATTGTCCATTTTATCAGCTCCACTTACTGTATAGCTGTACTCTGTAGTTCTACAGTTACAGACTGTAGTCCATCTGTTTCTCTGATACTCTGTTAGCCCCCTTTTACCCTGTTCTTCAGTGGTTAGGACCACCATGGGACCCTCACAGAGCAGGTACTATTTGGGTGGTGGATCATTCTCAGCACTGCAGTAACACTGAAGTGGTGGTGGTGTGTTAGTGTGTGTTGCGCTGGTATGAGTGGATCAGACACAGCAGTGCTGCTGTGGTTTTTAAACACCTCAGTTTCGCTGCTGGACTGAGGATAGTCCACCAACCAAAAATATCCAGCCAACAGCGTCCTGTGGGCAGCGTCCTGTGACCACTGATGAGGAGCTAGAGGATGTTTACCTCATAATGTACAGCAAGAGATGAGCTATTGTGAGCTACGAGGTGGACTGACAAGGTAGGTGTGCCTAATAGAGTGGACAGTGAGTGGACACAGTGTTTAAAAACTCCAGTCGTACCAGCACAACACACACTAACACACCACCACCATGTCAGTGTTACTGCAGTGCTGAGAATGATCCACCACCCAAATAGTACCTCTATAGCATCTCTTAGAGCAGTAAATCACTACTCCCAGCATCATCATTCTGTCCATTCCCATATGTAATGGCTGATATATATATGAATATATCTATGAAACATCATTATTACTAACAGAAGTTTCTGAGCTTCATCCCGATATATTCTGAAGAAAAACAGTGTATTTTGTAAATGGAGTTGAAATATTACCTACTTTCTTGAAAGTAAAAGCTTTTCGGTGGGGGTTGGTGTAGACTGGTGATTTTTGTTCTGTCGTGACTGGTTTGCTGAATGTCTTGAACATCAGAAACTGCATACGAAATCCTAACAAAGTCACAGATCTTCCATTGGTAAAATTGTCCATTCATAACCACACACACCTGTGGTGAGATATTATGATGCGTACCTGTCTGAACGTTGGTTGATAGCGGCTTTCATTCTTATAAGCTTCAACTTCGACTTGTCAACTCGGCCTCTCACACATGCACTCTTTCTCTCTCGCACATATGCACACAGTGTACCCATTTATGAAAGCAGGAGAACAAACAAATCGCCTTTAAGCACAGGCGTTATTAGGATATGTAAATTCCTGCCATTTGGGGAGCAAGGCTCAGAATAATTCTTAAGGAGGTGCTGATAGGGACAGCGCGCATACTTAATGGCATGCTGCTGCTTTCACCGGCACTGCATCCATTACGCATCGTTATTATTGCCACATAATGGCTTATTTGTTGGCTGGGAAAAATTGCCAAGGCGTGTGGATGAAAGAGCGAGGAAGTGACAGGAAGAAAAGGCAGGAGGAAGAAGAAAGACACTCCTTGTATAAACTCAGATCATTTGGAATTGAATTACGGAGGTTATGATTAGTCCTTCACTATTTTCCCTCCTCAATTCATCTTTCCTGCAGCTATGGCAAAGTTTCATTTCATACAGACACCTCTAACGACGCTGCCGTCCTCGGCTTCTTTTGCTTTTGCTTAAGCTCATTTGTTTTGCGTGAAAGAGAAGATCTGTCATCTATCAGGAGGAAATGCGCCTCGGATCCCTGCTGCTCCAGTCTGGGTGTACGTGAAATCACTAATGTTTAAAAGTTTGGGATCGATGTTCAGAAGTTTGGATTCACTGTTTTCAATAATGTAAAACCACTTTTGTTGAAGGCGCCTGTGTAAAATGATTGTGATATGATATTAGGGCTCTGCAACTCCCTTGGTGTTAAATAATTTGTAGGAAGCTTGTAAGGAATTTAGTCCGGAATGATGCACAGGGCTGTAGATGATGCTGCAGTGCCTGAGAAAGCTGTGCAACGTCCAGAAGTATCTGAGAAGTCTGAAATATTAAAGCAGATATCACGACATGGCTACAATTAGGGAATTACAGTATATGATTCTGCCTTTACTGTTGGATGCACTGTGATTCATGATTCTGCATTCAGAACATTTTACATTGCAGGCGCTTTGTTTTGATTTGTTTAATCAGAATAATGATGAAATGTGACTGATGCGACTCAAATTCCAATTTATGCTTTTTCTTCTTGAAAAAAGTAGTTTGTGTCACAAACTAAATAAAAATCAATACATTTTTAGCTTAGGTCATATTCATCACATACAACGACAACCCAGATAGCAAGCATATATCGGTCCACTGGCTTGATAAGGTTGGCACCTTGCTGATTGTTTGCCACTACTGCTCCACCCTCGGACCACCCAGATAATTGTCCTGCATGCAAGTTCTAACTACTTTTTAATCTCGGCAAACAGATTTTAAATTTACAGAGAGTTTTATTTTAGAAAATAAACTAAGACAAATATTACAAACAACTGAGAGAAAAAAATTACTAGGCCTGATATAAAATGCTTTTATAGAAAATGTTGTTGATACTGTGCTAGATTAAAATCATTTACTAAACTAATTTATAAAGTATAACTAAAGAAAGCAGGAAAGGAAAAATAAGTAAATTGGACTATGGAAAATGACTGCTGGGCTGCCTGGAAAACACTGAGCAAAATGCCAGTGGACCACCAGGTTTGTCTTCAGCAGGCCAAAAGTGGTCCACTATCCTCTTGCTATCAGGGATGGGGAAATCAAGTTATTAACAGAGAAGAGTTGGTGCAAAACCAAAATATCCACTTTTACAGTCGACCTTAAACTTGTCAGAAAGTTTGCTATCTAGTTTATAATGTTAGTCCTTACAGTACAAGATGTTGTAGACTAAATTAACAACAATTATTAGTATACATAGTTCTGTATTTATGACTGTTTTCTGGACAGGCCTGTTCAGGGCCTGGTCTGTCCAGCCCTGGCTCAGTCTCAGCCCTCCACACGCTCTGCATTGTGGGTGGCCTACTCTGCCACTGTGTCCTCACTAATGGCACGGGGAAGAAAGCGTGAACAGAAAGAGAGGATGAAAGAGAGAGTGGCGCCGGAGCCAAACGGAGCTTTGCTGCCCTCCCGGCCTCTCAGCCCCCCCTTCCCTCCCCGAAAGTGTTCATTTAGGCCTGTGTGTAAGAGTGGGGATCAGTGTTGATGTCACCATACGCTGAGCTGGGCAGTGCAGCCAAGTGCCTTTGCCAGGAGACTCCAGTCAGGCCTGCAGAAATGGTGGAGTGTGAACCAGTCCCATAAACCAGGCCTCATCCCACACACTAACATAGCGCTACTGGTTCAACCTGCTGGACTACTCGCAGACACACAGTGACACATTCTGAATTTTGAGTATCCATAAATGCTGCACTGTACTAAAAGTAAATCTACACATTATTATTATCTGAATGTAACAAATACCAATACAGCCATGCACTAAAAAAGCATTTAATTTGCTTGCAATTGACCCACCGCATTACTGTTTTTTATTTTTAATCAATACAGCCAATAACAATTTATGTAAAAATACCATATGTATAAAATCACAAGAGTCCAGCGTAGGGTTCTCCTTTAGCAGCTGTAGCCAGTCAGCAGCCTGTCCATGTTGTCTACACACACACACACACACACACACACACACAAACATACACAGACACATACACACTAACAGCAGGCCATGTAGGAGGAAAACAGAGTCAAGGGACACAGCACCTCCACACTTCCTGCACATCCACTCCAGCACCAGGTGCGTAATAGAAATGTGTTGGGGATGCTCAGTGTGAAGGCACTGAAAATGTGTTATTTAGTATGTTAATCACAGAAAATGAGCAAAGGACACAGAGTCTGGGGTTGAAATAATAATAAATCACATCATTTTGTCTTTTGGTAAACATTGAACATGGGTCCCACAGACCCAAACCCACACAAGGGTTAAATCCAAATATTCCAGGTTGTATTGAGCCGACCGCATACTAGACTTTACCTTGACGTACCCACAATGCTGCAAGCAGCTGGCCAAGATTTACTGTGGTAACTATAGACGCCAGTGTGGTTTGAACTCTCACTCAGTATGTCCTGAAGTATGCATGAGACAGCCAGTTCCATAGAATGTTTTCGCTGAAAATAAAATGGAATATAATATTGGTAGCAGAAATTGAATACACAGTCACAATATAGGGGCTTTCAGAAGGTGGCATCAAACCTTGACACTCATCTCTCAAAAAGTAAGCAATATACACTCCAGCGGGGCGAGGACGTTCAGATTTGTTTTCCATGCGTGTGTAGACACTCACACGTGAGCACGGTGAGGCGAAACTCGGTCTCAGTCTCAGCCGAAGAGTTGAAAGAGAGAAAGGACGAGCGGCACATGGGATGCCTGTGTGGCTTCTGAAAGCGTGCGCTTGCTTGCGAGAGGGGAGGGATAAATGATGTGGAAATCTAATTCACCTTGAAGTGTCCTCCTCTCTTTCTTTCTCTCTCTCTCGCTCTCTCTCTCTGCGTTTTCGCCTTCCTCCTGGCTTTGAAAGCGGCGCGGGAGGAGTTCAAAGGCAGGCGGCTGTGGGCGCGAGTGTGTGCGCTGAATGAGGAACGATAGCGCGGGCTTAGACGAGAGGGCCGCAGCCTCAGAACTCTAATACATACTCTGCTCATCAAAGGCGGAGGAGGCTCAGCCGGGGTCTGCGTCCTTGCCTTCTGTGCAACGCGCCCCAATTAAGACAATATGGCTGTGGAGTGGGAGAGGTAGACAGAGAGTGGGAGAGAGAGAGAGAGAGGGCAGGACAGGGAAAGGACAGTGGATCCATGATGGGTTTGGACAATCCTTGTCAATTGGCAAGTTTGTGAATTTCCAGCGTTTATGACAAGCTGTTTGTGCTTGAGCAGCTCCCAAAAAAACGCACATGCAAATGAATTTTTATTACAACAAACAAAATATAAGAGTTTGTGCCCTCAGCTGGTCCATCCCAGCAGATGTTCGCATCATTCTTGTGATAAATTTACTCTTTGTTTTTGCACTATGTATTTTCTTCAATAACATGGATCAACTAGATTTTCATCAAACTAGATTTTCATCTCTCACATCACATGTAAGAAAGATGGTTCCTTAAGGGTTCTTTAGTAAAGAAAATGGTTAACGTGATTAAAAGGTTCTTTGCATCGTGAAAGCTCTCTATAGATTGATGGAGAATACTGTAGTTGGCTCTATATAGAACCTTTTTGAAAAGGGGTTCTATGTTGCAGCAACAATGGTTCTTATGTTATTGCAAGCTTTTGTAGTAACAATAGCCAAACCGTTTTGGTGCTATTTAGAACCCTTTTCAAAAAGGTTCTATTGAATGTTTATTGAAATCTCTAAATTCCCCAAAAATGTACTAGATACCATAAATAAAATGTTTCACTTTTTATAATGCCAATATTGGCTGTTCTATTTTGTGATCAAGTTGTCGATGACACTATTTTTACCAATCATGTACATTTTGGTGAAAATATTTCTATTGTTTTTCTATTCTTTTTATATTTCTGAACATGTAAGATTGTCGTGCCTCTGTCTAAGCTGTGTTTGTGCTCAACAGGTTCTGTTGTTGTTACAAGCTTGTGTTGTAACAAAAGCCAAACCCTTTTTGGTGCTATTTAGAACCCTTTTCAAAAAGGTTCTGTTGACTTTTTGTTGAACTGTAGATGCTTTGTTTATACTCAGTCGCTCTTTAACGTAACCTTCAACGTAAGTTTTTATTAAATGCTACTGAAGTTTTCTGAAGTTGAATATACTATTGAATCTGTGTATATTCCCATAGATTAGTGGCCTCCAACATCTTAAAGATGGTTCTTTAGTAAAGAAAATGGTTTTACATAGACCCATTAACACTCAAAGAACCCTTTGCATTATTAAAAGGTTCTTTACATCATGAAATGGTTCGTCAGATCAATGGAGAAGGTGCTGTAGATGGTTCTATATAGAAACTTTTTAAAAAGGGTTCTATATAGCACCCAAAAGGGTTCTTCTATTGTTACAACACATTATAACAATAGAAAACCCCTTTTTGGATGCTATATAGAACCCTTTTCAAAAGGTTTCTATATAGAACCGTTTACAGTACATTCCTAGGAACCCTTTTATGATGCACAGAAGGGTTCTTTGAGTATTCATAGTTCCATATAGAACCATTTTCTTTACCAAAGAAACATTGAAGCACCAAGTGTGTAGTTAATCTGATAAACGCCTCATGGAGTAAAATATTATTTGATTATATTAATTAGAAATATCTAAGTCTATTTCAGTTCTGCCGGCCGAATGGCTGCGAGGGGTTCTGAGGAAAGAGGCTGTGGAAATTTGAAAGGTTACGTTTGTCCAGTGGAAAGGCCAGCTGGAATTTCCAAGTTATGTTGTAAAAGCTACATTTCTTTTGACAGTGAAGATATGAGCGCTTTCTGTATTTTGTACAGTGTGGGCAAATGGGTTTGACCAATTAGGTTCAAAGGTCAAAAACATACACACTCACACATGCTCTCCATTCATTAGTTGATGGGAAGCAGCGAAGGCTGTGGAGGACTGAGGTCGATTCATACTAAGACAGGTTTGGTTAATTGTTTTGCTTTATTTCAGAATAAATAAACACATAAATAAATTCACAAAAAACAAGGAGTGTAAAGGAGAAGGTGAAGAGACAGAGGAAAGAGGGAAACACGAAATCAGAAGGGTTTGAGCTTCTTCACCCACACTACTAGTCAAAATTTTGGTGACACCTACTCATAGAAGGGTTTCTTTTCATGTGTACTGTTTTCCATAGTTTGGAATAAATGTGACTAAATCAAAACTAAAGCTAACCTGTCTGGACTCATCGTCCATTTATCAGCTCCGCTAGCTTTTACTGCTCTGTTGTGGCTCCACGGCAAAGGATTTGTAGGTAAAAATAAAATAAGCCAATACAATAAAGCTTTGCTGGTCGTTCAACACAGTTTTAACCATAAATGGTCTTAAACGCTGGTGTTAATGTGTAACTGCTAATTCACCCTTGATCCCTGAAGTTTGACTGCTGGTCACCATAGCAACACAGACAACACCTGGCCTAGCTAGTAGCTAATGAAAATGCAAAGAGGAAGCCCAGGCTTTTAAACTAATCTAACCAGATCACATGACAAAGAGAACAGGTGAACAGAGTCAGTAATCTGGAGAACCAGATTGTCCGTAGGTGGATTGACATAACATCACAGTCATGTGTTCTCCCAGAGGGTTCTGGGAATCCACCAGAGAATCTGAACCGAAGGGATGTGTGACAGTTCTTTAAAAATGAAGATAGAAGGTTTTGTTCCGACAGCAACAATATATATGAACCATTTAATTACATTACCCGAATAATTCTAAGCAGAAACATCTCACCATCTTAAAGTATCCACATCTTCAAAACTGAAACCCAAACTGTGAAGCTAAACGTTGAATAAACCATGAGGAGTTTCTCGGTGGCTCTGTGGCTCTCCATGACGGAAACAATGTGGAGAGTCTGTATAGTTAGACGTGGTGTGTGTGTGTGTGCGCTCACGCAGCAGGCTGGTGTGATGCTGGACCTCCTCTACGCGCTGTAATTATGAAACTGGGCCAGTGTGAGATTGATTATGAAGCCATGAGAGGGAAGACTGATTATTCGCTGGTGAAAGGTGGTCATAATTCCTCTCAGACCGACGCCTACGGAAGCACTGCCATTCTTTCATCGCAGCGTGAAGCCCCAGTCAAATCAGCCCCAAATACAATTAAAGAAAATGGCCCAACAAGGGGGGATGGGGGTGTCATACATGTATTTATTTATTTATTATCCTATTTCTGGTCTGCTTTTTTTCTCCTTTTTCCGTCGGCTCTTTGGTTTTCTCACTTATCTCAGGCTTGGAGTGCTACTCCACCAGACTGAACAATTTGTCTAGCGTTTTGTCTTGTTGTCTTTCGCCTTGAGATTTTCTTGTTTCTCTATTTTTTACTTTATTCCTTTTCTTTCTCGAGCCCCACTACCACCTCGATGAGACACACCTCAGGGTTGCCTCTGAGTGTGTCTGCGTGCGAGCGTGCGTGTGTGTGTGTGAGATGCAGGGCGAGCTCAGGAGACTGGCTGAAAGGTCAGTCACTCCTGACATTTTCCGAGGCCCCATTGATTTTCCTCATTCCTTATTTCTCCAGCCACCTCAGACAGACCCCCCACCCCCCACCCTCCTCGTCCCACAGCCTTCGTCCAGAGGAGAGGGTCCCTCCCCAGCTTGCCGGGTCAACAAGCTGTAAATAGCTTTCTCTAGCTCTCAGTCTGCTCTCCTCACATTCCTTTACAGCAGAGAGACTGCAGCCAGGCCTCGGCTCAGCAGCAGAGAAGAAACTCACAGAGGAAAAAATACACGCAGAAAGTACGTCACGTGTCTCAAAATCTCTGAATTTTGTCCGTTTTCATAGATCACTGTATGTCATAAACCTTATAAACAAGACTGTAAGATTACTTAATAACTCAACACAGTTGGAAGAAAGGATGTAATGATTTAGGCACAGTTTATAGCTATAAGCCTCTGTTACTTGTTAGTTACATTAGCCTCAAAACTCTAGTGAAAGTCTCCAAATTTTGCTGCTCTAGTTTAGTACCTAGTTTAAAGAGCCACAAGGCTAATATAGACAGCTAACACAATTCAGCAGTCAGTAATCACCCAAATCTTTTTGGTAAATTCTTCTCCAAAACTTCTTTCAATGCACTCAGATTGCATCAGGGTCTTGATTAAGGTTCACAGTGTAGTGTAGGTGAAAGACAATACACAATATAGAAGCAACAGATTATGCCAGGACAAGCGGTATACATAAGTGTGTGGTGGCGCAAACATCAGTAACCTACATCATGTTCGGGACTGAAGTTGTGGTGCACAGTGGAGTCTGAAGCAGGGTGTAATAATCACCTGGACAAAAACTGGAGTCTCTATGAGCCAGCAGATGGTATTACTGCTCAGCTGTTGATGAGGATGATGGCATGAGGAAAGAAACTGCTCCTGTGTATGACAGTCTTACTGTACAGGGTTCTGTAGCGCCGGCTAGAGGGAAGAAAGATTGCGTCCAGGGTGCAAGGAATTGTTGGATGCTGTGGGCGCTACAGATTGCATTCATGCTTTCTTTAGTTTCTTTTTTTATAAATAAATGTTAATATTGAATTTTATGAATAGATGCAGCAGAAATTTCAAATGCAATCTAAAGTCCGTTTGTCCTTATGATGCGTTTGAACTTCAAGGGGAGTCTGATTGTAAGGGAAGTCAGAATTCAGCCCAAGACTCATTTAAAATATCTACCTACTGCATTCAGCTACGTTGTTCATGTTCACTGTTCACAGAAAAGTACTTACTGAGTAAATCAACAACATCACCACATCTGTGGCCTTAACAAGGACCCCCCATGACCACCACTGCTGATCCTTCTCAGCACTGCAGAGACTAATGGTTTTGTTAATAGTGTGTGCTGTGCTGGTAACGAATGCGTCAAACACAGCACTGTTGCTGTAATTTTTAAACACTGTGTCCACTCACTGTCCACTCTATTAGACATGTTTACCTTGTTGATCCATCTTGTAGATGTAAAGCTAAAGATGATAGCTCATCTTCTGCCACACAGTTTGTGCTCGTCAGGCTACAGGCTGCTGTTGGCTGGATATTTTTGTTTGGTGGATTATTATCAGCCCAGCAGCCACACTGTGTTTTTAAAACTTGGTGCACCTACATGCTAAGTGGACCTGATGAAATGTCCTAAAAAGATTAAATCACCAATGAGTAAATATTATAGGTGCTATTATAATGCCACTGTGCAGCCCAGAGGAGGATGGGTTCCCCTATTGAGTCATGGTTGCTCTCCGTGTTTCTTAGGGCTCTTGTTCCTGCCACTGTCAGCATCGCTTCACTGATTTGAGTCTTTTATTAGAAGCGCAATACAACTGAATTGAATTCAATTGAATTGAATTTATAAAACTGGCCTCCAACCTGATAGTTTGTTTGTACCTTATGTGTAGAGGTGGTCAATACGACGAAATTTTAGCGTGATCTTGGTAAATTACTTTTATTGTGATCAACAGTAGGATTTTTAGGGCATTTTGCAAAAATTGTCCTCTGACCAAAAAAAGACCTCTGACCACCTATTACAAATACCATATCATATCACAATACTTGAAGACTTTTCCATGATACGATATTTATGCCGTATTGCCCACCTCTGATTGTATGTGCGTTGTCATAAAAGGGGTGAGGGAGTCTGAGTGAGTGAGAGAGAGAGAGAAATAGACTGAGATAGAGAAAGCTTTTGATCATGTATGCTAGCTTGTGACGGTGAGCTTTACCTTCATAAATGTGACATGGGTGTAAAAAAAAAACTGTCAGTTACTCTTTATGGGGTCTTAATGAGTGTGTGTGTGTGTGTGTGTGTGTGTGTGTGTGCGCGCATTGTGTGTGGTGTTTGGGAGTGTGTGAGTTGGTACCTCGCCCTGGGCTTCCCGTTCCTCTCTCTCTTTCACCAGCACACACATCCTCACGAGAGCGGTGCTGAATAAAATGTCCAATATAAATACTGTAAACAAGCAAGCATCTCTCTGATATGATAATGTGCCGAGCTGTTTTTGTTGTTATGCAAATGGAGTGGACTGCATCAGTAATCACTTTCAAGCCTTCAGCGAGGAAAAAAAGATGAGAGGATAGAAGAGAGAGAGAGCAAAAGAGAGAGAGAGAGAGAAAACAGCAAACTAAACAAAGAGCGGCCTCAGCATTCTCCACATCACTCAGGCTGTCAGTGGCGAACTCTTCAGGAAATAACAGCGCCGTCCCACCGGCTCCAAATCGGCCTTATACGGTCCTGGCCTTAGGGGTGGTGGGGGGTTGGGGGGGTGGGAGGGGGGTCAGGGGTTGCTCTGCTGAGCTCAGACCAGCACTGGGTTTGGCCGGTGGAAAAGGCTTCGCGAAGCAAAGATGAGCATTAGCATGAGAATTTAAGCCATTTTTGCAATTTGAAAATACGCATATGACATATTCACAGATATCCATGAATGATATCTGCAAGTATTTCTTATTGAAATGAATAAACATGAAAATACCCAACATTTTACGATGGTATCGTTTGTTTATCACATGTGTTTTAGCTTAAGAGGTGATCTTCACCTGATCATTGATGGTCAATTCAGTGATCTGGCTTTGTGTTGTACACTACGCCCTTCTTCAAAGTTCTAGAAGGGTTCTTGTGTAAAGGTGATGGATATTAAAAATAATATGAATATGAAAAAGGTTCTTTGCACAGTTCTCTGGATGAATCTAAAGGACCTTCGAGTGGATGGTCTTTTAAAAGCCTTTTTTGTAGGAATGGATGTATAAAGAACTTCCACATAATGTAAAAGTTCTAGGCCCTTAATGTGGTACAGAGCCTCTACATTGTGTGAAAATTCTTTAGAACTTTAAAGTTGCAGTATACAGTTCTGGAGAACATTTATTGATAAACTCAACAGCAAAACAAATACACCTCTCCTTTCAGTGCTCCTTTAGAAGCACCAACCCCCAAATTCATGAACATGCATTACCAAGTCAAACAGCACTGTGCTAGCAAATTAGTTTTTAGATGTTTTGTGGCCATAAAACCCTTTGCAAGCGCTTTATGGACAAATACCACGATATAACATTAGAGTGAACAATGACCCAGTAAGTAATGAACTGATGTAAGCTAAGTTGTGGGTTAACTGTTGCTACAGTTGCGGCTGTAAAGCTGACCAATCACAAATATTAGCAAACAGGACACAGCAGTACTGGCCTACTGGTTCTGTGAAACAGCAAAAAAGGTTAATGTTTCCCACCTGTCAAGCAGAAACAGAGCAACCTCCTCATCCCTTTTCATACTTTTCAACTCTCTGAAGTCTGAACTCGCTGAAGTCCCTGTTTCTTTTTCACCAGCTTCTTCTTAGAATTTTCTTGTTCCACCTTAAATGGTGCACAAGTTACATTCATGTGCTTCAGGGACAGAATGGAACAGCTGCATGATTTAAGGTGGAACGGGAAAATGAAAATAGAAAGCCTCGTCAGTTTCAGCCTTGTCAGCTTCAAGAAAGATTCAGCTGAGGAATATTCAGAAAGGTCACTTTAACCCGAAGTGAATTTCCTACTGCACGCCGCTATCTTGCATGTCCAATACCATGTGGATGTTCGCTGTCTTTGTTTGGAGGGCATAAAACGTGGGGAAGGCCAGTGTGTTCAAAGGCTGGGACTAACATACATGCGTGGCTGGCTATGAAAACAAAAAAACAGAAGCTGGGATCACTATATCTTTACATAGTTGTTAGCTGTTGTGTTAATGTTAAAAATGTCATATTGTAGAACCTTTAAAAGGTTCTTCACACTTGCAAAACTCTTTTTTAAATGTGATTGACAACCAAAAGTGTTTATTAATGAATCTAAAGTGTTTTTTATGACATCACTCAAAGAACCCTTTGTGACATCTTTGTAAGGGTCTATATAGATTTGTTAACACTGAAAGAACCATTTGAATGTACAAATGGTTCTTTACTAGGTGAAATGGTTCTTATTTATGTTGGAAAACATGGATTTGGTTCTTTAAAGGACCATTTTGAAAACAGGGTTCTGCTATTACAAGTTATTGAACCTTTTTTGGTATTGCATGGAACACTTTTAGCTTGGACTTAACTTTTTACTGATGTGATATAATTTTGTCCATTTTTATGTCATACAGCGTTACCAGCCACGTGAACAAATCCATTTCAGAAACAGTTTGAGGCACATATATTATCTCTTGGCATGATGCTAATTTGTGGGGGGTAAGCATCCATTACTTGCTAGCTAAAGTTAGCCTCATAGCTCCAGTACAAAACTACAGAACAAACTAAGCATGTCTTGGCAAGTTTCTCTACATTTGGCTTAAGAGGACAATTGCGTAAATGTATGTTTGACAAAATGTGCTTTTAAAAAGATCATTTGTCCATGATGCAACCATCTTGAGCTTCCATTCTTTCTCAAGATGTATCCTTTTAGCATAGCTGTCCCCCTGCAGCACACCTCTGCCTCTCTCCTGTCTCCCTCACCCCGCATTCATGTAGTACAAGAGCAGAGGCTTATCCTTACATACTCTCAGTGGCAAGTGACAAAGCAATGGTTACCCCGGCTATTTGCTACACATGGTTGAACAAAGACTGGGCTACATAAGAAGACGATGCAGGAGTCATGCTTTATTCTCTCTCTCTCTCTCTCTCTTTCTCTGTCTCTCTCTGGTACATAAGTGGAGCGCATTTCTGTATAGGCACCAGCACTTCTTCTCTTTTTTCTCAGGTTGAGACGGAATATCTTGGATATGTGTTTATCAAAACCTCTGTTTTAGGTTGTAACGACAATCTGATGTCATTGCTTTGGGAGATTAATAGGCCTCACTGTTAACAGGGAGTTTGTTGCTCCTTCACTGCAGTAACAGCCTCTTCTGGGAAGGCTTTACACATTGCTGTGAGGATTTGATTGCATTCCACCACAAGAGCATTAGTGAGGTCAGGTACTGATGTTGAACGACCAGTTCTGGATCACTCCAGCTTATCCCAGAGATACAGGGTGGAGCTCCATCACTCCAGAAAATGATAGTTTCACTGCTCCTCAGCCCAATGATGGGGGGCTTTATACCCCTCTAGTGGATGCTTGGCATTGGGCATGGTGATCTTAGGCTCGTGTGCTGTATAGTGTCTCATTCTTTTGGTCATTGCTTTTCCGTGGAGAAGGAACAAGCTGTGCACACTGAAGACTTGTGTTAGAAATGGCTTATCTCCTATGTGGCTCTTGTGTTTAATTTTTTAGGTCCACTTATGACATTTTTGTTGTTTTATGTATCAAAAACAGGTGGTTTTTTTACATGACCACTTTCCTTCTGTCTTCTAAAATGAAACAGGTCATTTTTGTAGCTGTGCTCAAGACTGATATTTGTAAATTGCCTCTGTTCTGATAGGCTGGGCTATGTTATGTCTCATTTAGAAAACACTTCAGGCTGCATAAACCATCACAATCTATGAACTCAAAACAAGCGGTTTTTGCAGTTTGATTTCCATATACAGTCTCAGAAATAAAGGTAGTAAGCTGTCACTGGGGCGGTAGCCTCAAGGGTACATCTCAGTGCCTTTAGTGTGGGAACATAACTGAACTATAATCCATTCAAATGATATTTTCTAAGTTGTATTGACTCCACACACCCTGTCTCGTCTCCAGACTTTCTTTTGTTGTTCTGTTTTGAAACATGAGGTTATTAAAAGGTACAAATCTGTACATTTCACCCAGAAAAAAACTTCTTTAAGGTACACTATTGTACACTGTTGTACCTTTAAGGAAACATTTACATTGTTTGTACCTTGAGGAATAAAAAATGTACCTGCACAGTACCTTGAACAGTGTTTACATATCACATCCACCTCTTTTATTGCAAAAAGTTGAGGCAGTCAAATTTCCCATGATATGGCCCCTTTAAAGTAGCTGAATTCAGTCATTAGAATACATATGTAAGGTATTAGGCTGATATAAGGTAGAGCAGCTTGGGGGGCACACTTGGGGCGCAGATGACTGGGTTCAGAGGCTGAATGTAATGTGCAATGCTATAGGCCGGCTCTCATCAGCCTGCGTGGACAGTTTTGAAGGGGAAGAGCATGGCGTGGCTCCAGCATGGAGCAACGGGAAACTCAAGGCAACTCCCTCAAGCAGAACCCACCAGGCTTTTATGGTTAATTGTGTCATGCTGAGATACACATAGAGAGGTGCTAGTTCGCCAGATTCAGCGCTTGTTAAAGATCCTGCCTGAACACAGCTGGTCTGGTCACTGTCTGTTAATGGAGGCCTTGAATAGTATGAAAAATAGCAATAGTATAAAAAATGAAAAAAGGGCTTTTGGCCAGAGAGCCTCCTGTTTGTTAGTTTTGGGAAATGTCTTTCCCTGTTCATTTTCTTTCTTATCTTTAATGGCTCCCTCGCCCCTCCTTTCACAGCTCCAGCTTTATTTTTATTTGATGGAGACATGTTTTCCCTTCACTCCCTCATCTCGCGTTTGCGCTGGGGCCTCGGAGACTGTCTTGTTTACCGATTTAGAAGTAAAACCTTGAATTGACAGGCGAATGTTTTGGTTGGTAAATTTAGCCAACGGGATGATATTTTTCTCTGAAGGCTAAAACGGTTATGAATAGGTTGTTTTTCAGCGTTTTTGCGCGTTAATAAGCACACGCACGTTATATTGCTGTTCCCTTGATCAGCTCGTGTTTTTGCTTAGACCGAGAATGCAGTTTAGTCCCTGTGGACGAGCGCAGGGTACGGAACACTTTGGCAAAACTGAGTGAGTTGCGGAGGATGGGGGAGCGATTTCTACCTCAAGTTTAGGGACAAAAAAAGAAAAACATAAACAACACAACATGGTGGTGTCATCTCTGGCAGGTCAGTAACCACCTGGGGCTGGTGCAGAAAAAAAGATTCTACAGAAATTGTTTTCCCCCCTTTTTTCGCTTTCTGTGATCACTCCGGCACTATTACCAGGGGCCGTTTTTGGCCAACCCCTGAAAAAAAAAAAGATGAAACAAAAACAAAACAATAAAACGGGTTACATTCCCCTTGATCCCCAACTGAGATTACCAGGCCTTGTATCTGTCTGCCTGGACTGGCTGTGCCTCTTTTCACAGGGCAAATCTCCTGGCAGCAGTGATTTAGTCTGTGCGGAGGAGCCGCTGATAAGGGCATGCGAGAGCACAGCCACTGCTTTGTGGAAAAACAACACTGATTAAAAGGGAAAAAAAGCCCACTTGCGTGTCTTGCTGATAGTGGGGTCTTCTGTGGGACGCTAAACACACACAAGGGTGCAGTGTTAAGGGACCATGGCACTGAGGAGCATCTGACTTTCTTCTTATTGCTTACGACTTTATATTTAGTTCAGGTCTCTGAATTTCTTTTGTCATAACAGTGGAACTGTAACAGTAGTGCATGACCTTTATCATGTGTCAGTGGTGTATTCAGGCCTGGGTTTTATGGGTGTGTGTCCAGAGGCCTGGGCCACTAAGGGCCCTCAGAAGCAATTATTAGAAAATCTGAACAACTCTTTTGACTCACGGTGGGAATTTTACTAGTGGCAGACTGGGTAAAAACCTGATACTGCTAGTTTAATCAGTTGTCTTCAATGATCATGACTGCATGAAAACTTGCAGTCACACTGGCCCTTTGTGGATAAGGTCGGACACCCCTGGAGTGGAGGATGACCATTTCCAAAGACAAATATAAAATGTCATCTACAAAATCTACATCTAAAATGTCAAACGTTGCTCCATCCTTGTTGGTAACGATCAGAGGTAAAATATAAATGGAAAAGAAATCCACCCCCACTGTGGCAGTATGCTTTAGCTAGAATCTTTTGGTGGTTTACTGTTTTTTTCCATCTTTATGTACGTTTTAGCTGTCTGATTTAGATTTATTTGAATCTTTTGCTTATAAAGAGTGGATGCATGCTTTATTAAAAATGTTGCATTGGTTGTAGGATTTATATTAAGCATTTCTTTTGTTAATCTGAGAGTAATATTGCTATTATTTTGTCTCAATTGGAAAAAAATATGTTATAGCAGCACGTGTCACACTGCAATTAGTTTGCTGCCATTGTAATGTGTAGGCCATGTGTAATAGCTTAGCCCTGCTGTGACACCTTAGTAAATTCCCTGACCATCTAAAAAAAAGTAACCATGTAGGGGCCCACAAAATATCTGTGCCCATGCGCTTGTAATTTGATGATTTGGACCTGAGTGTATTTCAGTTCCAGTCCAAAGTTTGGATATACCTGAATATACTGGAATATATGTTTTTCACATAGACCACTGAGAATGAGTCATTTTTGGTAGTCAACCTCATGCCCAAATAAGGAACTCTGCATCTAAGCTATTTTTCTCTATGAGAAAAATGAATGGACTTCCACTTTATGACCCTCCAAAACTAAGGATCAAACTACTCATTGAACTGCCATCACAAGAAATCCTCAAACCACTTGGTGGTAAGTAGATTTGGCAGTATTAGGCTACAGTTTGCATGGCTGGTGTTGTTATATGATAGTGTTGAAGTTTAACAGTAGACATACTTTCATGCCACATTAATTAAATGGCTAGAGTGACCTTGCTTGTAGCAGGTATTTGTAATTTTTGGGATTTTGACTATTAAATGACCTCACAATTTTGAAGATGCATCAACATTCTTGGGAAAAATCAACACAGGACAAGACGTATCAAGTTTGGAACATTTTTGTTTACCAGAGGGTGTGATTACAGCAGTTATTGACATTTATTTTTTATTAGAGAAATACTGCCTTGACCTGAATCTTCTTATATGGGACTACAGAGTGACATACAACTTCAGTGTGAATACATGGGGCTAAGCTTATGTAGTGTGAATGGGATAGATGTAAATAGTGTTTTTTTTTCTTCTTCGTTTTTTCATCATTCAAGACAGCCTGTTTTTGCAGCTGATCTGTATGAACTGAGGAGTGACTGATTTTGATACTTTAAAAGTGTTTACATACTAATCAGTCTTTTTTTTCTCCAAAGGGGGAAAATGTGTTTTTCCATGATACAGAACCTTTATAAGTATAGTAATCACACCTATAGCAAAGGAATCCAAGGTGTCTCCTCAAAGTAAACGTGCAAATAAAAGTGCAAACAAGTTTAAAGCTGCTTGAGAGAATGCCAAGACTGTGTAAAGCTGCAAAAAGGCAAAGAGGGCGAGGCACCTTGAAGAATCTAAAATAGAAGATGGTTTGGATTTAGCACTTTCAGTCACTACACAATTCCATGTGTGTTATTCCTCAGTTTTTATGCCTTCACGATTATTCTACAATGTGGAAAAAAGCACGAATAAGGAAAACCCTTCTAGGTGTGTCCAAACTTTTGCCAGTATATTTCTATTTTGTTGTTGTTGACCATACCTTCAGCTTGTGACAGTGAGCAAGTCAAGCTTTGCCCTGAAATCCACCCGGCAGTGTGTAGACAGCGTGGGCTGACATGCACCACTGCAGCGGTCACGCGTGAAATAAAATTATTTTCACTACAGCTCTGCGGCCTTTCTCACTTTCTGTGCTCTCTGCTATGCAGAAAGCGCTCTTATTTCGGTAATGATGGTGAGTCACCGACAACTAAACTGTAGTTCAGGAGAGCAGCGCATGACCATAGCACCTCTTTACCATTCCACTGACCACAGCACATTCGATTTCCTGAGCAGATCAGACAGGCCGGTGACATTTCTGCAGCGTGAGCGCTGGTTGGTCAGAAGGAGCAGACGGAGTGTTTAAGGAGTTTAGAGCTCTGAGACGTGGCTTCAGTCTCACCCTGCGGATTCCCATTAACAGCCCGCAGCCTTGGAAAGGTCAGAGTGAGGGGATTTTGGCCAGAAGAATTAAGGTTCCTGAAAGCTTAGAGGTGTCCTGGCCCGTGTGATGGACTCTGTAACACAAACATGCACACACATAAACCAACATAAGCAATCAGCATGAATACATTACACATAAAAATTTGCAACAAATTTAGAACTCTTAGGTTTCCATAGTGTACACTACAGCCTTGACTCCAGTAGACTCAAAGCCAGGCTCCACGTTTTGTCTCTTGTCTCATATCAAATTGTTTGGTCCTACGGTATCAAACCATTCGACAAGAGCTAGACATTTGGACTGAAAGTGCTGATGGCTCACAGATTGAACCTTGTAGTGTGTGGTATAGTGTAGTGGGTGACACCTCTTCCTTCCATGCTGTAGACTGGGGTTCAGTCCTCTGCCTGGGTAAGCACCCTGCTCTATTCCAATAAGAGTCCTTGGGCAAGACTCCTAACACTACGTTCACCTACCTGTGTAAAAATAAACGATCATGTTGTAAGTCGCTCTGGATAAAAGCGTTCGCCAAATGCCATAAATGTAAAATGTAAATGAAAGCAGTCAAAAACTAGGTAAGGCTTAGTCTCAGTCTCATTTGGACTGTGCCTTGACTTTATCTCAGCCTGCTTTAGACAATCTTGACTCAATCTTGACTATACATATTTGTGGACTTGTCTTGGACTTGAAAAGGTGGTCTTGACTACACCTCAAAGGTAAACACCTCAAAAGTTTCTCTATATTGGTTTCATTCCTCAATTCTGTGGATTGAAAATGTTAACTGTATGTAACACAGTATTTTAAGACTATTCATGAGTATTTATGTCAGTGTTTGCACAATGGCGTATTTTATGAATTAAAATAAGTGTGTTGAGTCTTGGACTTGACCATATTTGTTCCTCAGATTTGTCTTGGTCTCGGCCATCGGCCTCCCCAAATTTAGTCTTTGGTTGTGACTGCCAATTTAAAAAGTGTAGCCTATTTGTTGCTATCGCCAACACACACAGACTCATTCTAAAGTGTTCTACTGTAACTAATACTTTGCGTTTGATTTTACCAAGTGGATCGGAGATCTAAGACATTTGTATGTGTTAGTAGAAGAGATTTTATTATGATTTGAATTTGATAAAAAATTGTTGTATGTGTCATTTTGTTTTGCATAATTTAAAAAATTGCTTTTTTAAGGTGTTTTCAAATTCCTTACATCCATACAAGTGGAAAAGAGTCCAAAGTACAGACTTAAGTTTGTTGATGTGGAATGTAATTTGAATGGAAATGTAATTAATCGTGTGATTATATAAATTCATTTAAACAATGAAGAAAAATTAAAGTAATAACTCTCATATTGTAAGCATTAACTGGCTTGTCCAGAGTGAATCTGCACGGAAGTAGCTCACTTTTAAATGACTCCACCAAACAATTTGACAAGTGAGAGCCAGATAAGACTTGGTCTCAGGCTTTAGTCTGTGCCCTGACTGTGCCCCTTTAGACTTGATCTTGACTAGTCATAATCTTGGGCTTGTCTTGGACTCGACAAAGGTGGTCTTGACTATAACCGGCATGGTGGCGTGGTGGGTAGCACTGTCGCCTCACAGCAAGGAGGGCCTGGGTTCGATTCCCCGGCCGGGCGACCGGGGTCCTCTCTGTGTGGAGTTTGCATGTTCTCCCCGTGTCTGCGTGGGTTTCCTCCGGGTTCTCCGGTTTCCTCCCACAGTCCAAAAAGACATGCAGTCAGGCCAATTGTGTAAAATGATCAAGATAAGAGCGTCAGCCAAATGATGGTAATGTATAACCCTAGCATAAACACCTTAAAAACATTGAACAGTTTGTTTAATTACTCCTCAATTCTGTCAAAAGTGTGGATTTGAAATGTTACATATATATAAAACCTGATGTCAAATCAATCAGACCAGGTGACCTCCTTCCACTGCTCCAAAGTCCAGAAGTCCAGCCCAATCAGAAAGTTTAAGTACGCTCTGTGCATGAGGGTCACGTCAAAGCGAAAGTGAACATTCAACGTGGTGGGAGCAGAAACTGGTCTGCAGAGGAAGTTTATGCTTTGAGCTTTAAAAGACAGCGGTGGGATGGGCATCCAGCTTATGTGTCTCAAAGCACGACGTCCCCTTCTTTAATGATTACATGTGAAGTACATTTTCCTGAGTCTGACATCATTTTAAAGTAATTAAAAACACAAGCACTGCTCACTGCTGCTCATCTCACTCTGACTGGACACAGGCAGTGTTACAAATGTCTCACTTTAGTTTAAGGACACTTATACCAACACAATGTCATATACATAAGACGATATCTTATGTTGTCTTGCATATATTGACATATGCTTTTCATAAGTATTCAAGTATTGCTTTTTCAATGTTATTCAGTGCTTATGCATGTGTTATGAAGTTCATATGTCGGTAGCCTTCAAAGTGTTACCAATAGCTGTTTAATGCATGGACTGTATAGCAAGTAATAACACATAAGACATGAATTGTTTGGTTCTCACAGAGCAGATAGGTGCTCCCTTAGATGTTTGTCTGTTTATAACTGCTGTTGAAACAGTTGGTCTGCTGAAAAACTATCTCCTCCAGTCAAGAACCACCAAGCTTGTGTTGAACAGTGTTTGGCCTCATATTTATCAGTGTCCTCATAAAGGAGAGAGCAGCATGTACAAGGCCTGTCAGTTTGACACCATTGTTAGTTAGAAGGTACACTGATTTGAGCTGCTTTGTCAGGACTGTGATCACGGTGATGAACCTAAACAACGGGCGTGTGATCTGCCCCTCAACAGGAGATAAAAGAGCATGTTGCCTCAGTCTTATGAGGAAGTCGATACTTTGCGCTGATGCCTTTCCTCAAGACCTCATTCCCTATGCTCTTTAAGAGAAACCTGCCTTTTCTTCAGCTGGAATATCAATGGGCTTTTGTCATGGATGTCATTGTCATATACCATTGGCGTACAACTGCTTCAGAAGCTGATGAGCTCATTTTTTTCTCCTCCCTCTCCTCTATTCACTTACCCAGCGCACGAGCCTCATACAAAACAACTGGCCATTCCATACGGAAAACATCACAAGAGAAGTTTAAACAGCCCTCCTCTCCCGTTTTTTTTAATAATAATTTATTTAGTCATCCGTTTGCGGCCCCAAATCAATTCCAAAGGTAATAAAATAAAACTCTGGGCTGGAATTAGGGCGGTAATTGGGGCATTTTTTTCTGCGTGGCTCCTTAATGAGATTTAGCCTGCGTAAGAAGCCGATTCTGCCCTTTTACGCCGACAACTCTGGTCCTGTTTGTTTTTGATGGCTTTATGCCATTAGACACATGCTAATAGAATTCCTCCACAAAAATTGACTTCATTCTTACTCTCGCAGAGCAAATTGTGCCCTTAGACTAGTAATAATTTCTCCAGACTTCCTCCACTGCGGCGGAGTCTTTTTTCGCCCTCATTCCGTTCCCCGCCTGCCCGCTCCTCTCCTCTCTGTTCATCATTTAGGCTCAGCCTGATTAGGAATTCACTGGTAAACCACATTAGATGTGGCGAATGCCCAGGGCTGCTGCCTCTGCCTAGACAATAGAGCTTTAAGATGGGTAAAAGGCCTGTGGCCTGGCCTTTGTGCCATCCGCAGAGCCATATGGCAAACCACGGAACGGAAGAAAGGGAAGCTACGCTTGTATGTGTCTCTTTTCTGTCATTATTGGCTGATTGTGTTTCGATTCTGTGAGTCGGGCTGTTGCACCCACCCATTCAGGTTGTTTTGTTGAAAGAATTGGTCTTCTAAAGGAGACAAAAGCCAAACTTTGTTAAAGCTAGTGGTTTGTGTTAAGAAGAGTAGCACATAGGATTTTAATAACATGGACAGCTCATGAGAAATTCTGAGAAATTCAGAATCCAGAATTTATTCGTCCATTTGTTTATCAGGAACACGGAACATTAACCCCTTTGCAGATGTCATTTGCTGGATGTAAAGCTGAAGAGAGCAAAACTGCAACCGGAGTTCTGACTCAGTTCAACAGGTTTGTCTATTTGTTGTTTTTAGTCTCCAGGTGTTGGTGCAAATTGTTAGCATTCAAAGCTTCATTTGAAAAGACCCCTGAGCAAACAACGCAGAGCTGTTACTCATTTTCGCTTCTCGTGCACTTGAAGCCCAGAGCTGCATATTCACTGCTGCATTTCCTTTATTCCAATTATGCTTGCACTGAAAATATAAACATAACTGCATAAACTTTTTCCCAGAACAATCAATGACCCTGACATAAATATGTTTTATTTTTGCAAATAATCAGCAATATTTGCCATATGTTTGGTTATATATTTGTATTAATTAATTTTTGCATAAAAAAAGCAAAAAAACAAAAACGCAGCACCACCATGGCCCACCGGGGGCCGTAGCCCACTGGTAGAAAACCACAGTTGTATATGTTTAAATAAAATCTGTGCATATCATCCTGTGGATGATCCTTTCCAGAATGGCTAAACGAGTATTATTTGTTTGTTGATGTTCATTGGTTCCAAAATACAAACATTTCCTGAGAACAGATCGGAATGTTTTATTACTTTTTTCATTCAATAATAAAAGTGGATGTAGTTCTATAGTATATATATACTATAGTGTATGTATATATATATATATATATATATATATATATATATATATATATATATATATATAATGTTCTGAAAAAAATCATAACCTGGACCTCGGCCTTGGCCATTCCTGGTCTTGGACTTGACTCAGATTCTGCTACTGAAAGTCTTGGACCCAATCCCATTTCACCCATCTCCCCTCTACTAAGGTCATGTGCATTCACACCTAAAGGTGGGGTGTCCTGATTCTTGTTGAGATAGAGGGATAGGGTGAAGTGTTAGGGCTACGTGGCCCTCCAAACACACCCCAAACAGAGTGTTAAGAGAAAAAAAGAAAAAAATAGCAAGATGGAAGTGCAGGCAACTAAAGAAACCCACAAATGTGAGTATTTTCACTTTTAAAAATGATGATAACCATTGTATTATTTTAGTTAAATGTTGTTTCGATGTTTTCAGTTTCTTCAGTGTGTCCTTTTCTTCATAACAAGCGTAAAAAAATCGCTAGCTCGATAGCTAGCTAGTTAAATTTCCCCGTTCCACCTCAAATGACATAGCAGCTACATTCTGGCATTTCAGCATCGTATCACTGAAGAATTAGGAGTGGATGGTAATAATAAATAATTGCCCCCCTTGTGAAAGCATATGACTCCCTAAGTGTAACTAAAGCCCAGCAGTGAGGTTGCTGAACTTTACCCTCCTCTGCTATCACTACAGACTGGCAGAGTCGCCTACAGAGCTGTTAATAAAGTAATAGTTCTTTTTTATTCACTGTCATTTTGTAGACAACTACCGCTTGTAACTTAGTTCCAAGGGGCAAGATGACACTCGGAGGCAGGTTGTAGGGGTAAAAATAAGAAATAGGATTGGGCCTTGTTCTTAACTCAGACTCGATTTGACCCCAGTCTTGGCCTTGACTCAGATCTAGTGGTCTTGACAACAACACTAGTATTGATGAAGGTGTTACCAAGCAATTTGCATACAGACAAAACTAACATTATATGGTTGTTGTTCTGACTGTAGTGCTCTAAATGTGCTGCCATACAATTAGGGTGGGTGTATCTGTAAGAAAATGCCACTTTACTGTGAAAGAAAGACTTGGTTTTATGTACTAAAGCTGTGTGGGTGTCTTAAACTCTGATCTTTATGCTCATTCTAGCATTACAACTAAACCTGCACACATTATACTCCGCAGCAGTGCATTATGAGAGACGGCTATAGATTCTAGCTCAGGTTCTATTCTCTTCTCTTCAAAAGAACACCTCTCAGGTTGGGCCGAGTAAGTGTAAGCGTACTTTCACGTCATTGTTAAACTGTCTGCACTTCTCTATCTGTCATCACTCTCTGCTCGTCTCCATCTCTCTCCTTTCCCCCTGCTCTGGGTCAGGGCTCTCAGCGCCTCGCGAATCCCCGTCACGGCTGCTTCACAATGTCATGTCTAGCCTCTGTTCTCCCGCTGTCACGTTGTGTTCATCTCACCGTGCGTGTGCTCGGCTGTGCCAGCGTCTGGCGCTCGTCCCCCCGCTGCGTCCCCTGGGCCTGAGCTCTCCCTCCGAGGACTCTCTCGGTGCTGCAGTCCCTCAGCCTCAGAGGAGCCGCACTGGCACTGAGGGCGAAGAGAAGAGTTATGAGGAGGAGGACTGGGTCACTACATGTCGATATGGACCCTCAGACTGAACATCATTTATTTCAAAGAAAAGCATCTTGCATTCAGTTTGATAGATAGATAGACAGACAGACAGACAGATAGATGGACAGATAGAAGACTGGATAGATGAATCGATGAATGACTGATAGATCAATAGATAGACAGATGTATAGACAGACAGAGAGATAGATATATAGATAGATTAACTAAATTGAGAAATATATAGAGAGACTGATGGATGGATGGATGGATGGATGGATGGATGGATGGATAGACAGACAGCCAGACGGACGGACGGACGGACGGACAGACAGACAGACAGAACAGGAGAAGGAAAAAACTTACTTTACTTTTATTGTAAGTCAGTGAAACCAGACTTTTTTCAGAGCAATTTTGGGTCATTTCTTTCGGTCCATTCATCAAGAAATTTAAAAAACAAACTTCAAAAACTCAACACAACACAAAAATGGAGATGCAAGGTTTTGTTCAGACAGCAACAATATGCTCAAAAAGCACTGTACCTGCACTGCACCGTAGGTTTATTTATGGACTGCCAGACTCTTTCGGTAGATTTCGGTGTCTGTATGTTGAGCATGTAAGAATGAATGTTTATTAGCATAGAATCATTCAAGCTGACCTGTCGCAAGTCTGAAAAGAATCGTATATCATTAGTGCACATAACCGGTTAAACTATTTACTCCACTTTGATTTAAGTAAAGGCTGTAGTGCGAGTCTTAAACTGATTATTTATTAATGGCTGCCTTGGGACGGTTTGTGTTAATTTGAGAAAAAGCACGCTGACAGTACTGGTTTGTTTACCACCTCTTCAATGTGTCAGGCAATGAAAAGAGTTCAAAAAGACAGCGAAACATGAAAACACAGAGAGCTCTGAGCAAACCACCTAGAGGCACAACAAATAGTATCAAAGGCAGGGAAACAGAGCTTCCCCATCCTCTGTGATTTCAGCTGTCCCAGCCATCAGGACGAACACGGAGAAAATCAACTGACCATGCAGGCTTTGATGGGCACTGGGCGGGTCACTCGCATGTTTTATATATAAAGGACTTAGCTCAAGGCCTTGAACGACATGAAAACAATCACACAGCGTCTGTGTGCATGTCTGTGTGTTGTACTAAGGCGATATTACTGATGAAAAAATGGAATATTAAATTTTTTACATTTAATCAGTCATGCGTCGATGGCGAGACGTGAGCCGTTGAGCTTCTGTCTGCTGAAACGAGAACGATGCATCACTGCGTTAGAGAATAAAAGATGAAAAAGGGGTCTGATTCCGCTTGCCTCTCCTCCAGTGCGATTCCCATAGCCATCCTTGACCTCTTCTCCAGCGTAAAGCAGGAGCTTTGTTTTCTGCAGCTTCATAATGAGGCATTTTTGCCCCCCAATTAAGGTAACAATTAAGGTAGCGCCGAGGATGCGAGGCTGTGCTGGCATACGTGAGTGTGCCGTGTCGGAACTGTCGTGGTTTGTGGAGCGAAATTCCCCTCCCTTCTCCGTGTAGGAGTGGTGAAAGGCAATGACATTACCCGCACTCGTTTTTCTCTCTTTTTTCCACATTAAAGCTGAATTTGGTTTAGATGTTTAAACAGCCATCTCCAAAGGCTGCTGTGTGCACGCTGCATAATTAAAGCCTCTATTGAATTTCAAGGCGCGTTTTTTTTTCCTTTACGAAAAAAGCAGCAGCGTTCCCCTCCCCTCCCACCACCACCACCACTGCCTGTCTGTTCCCCCACCAGTGGGCCCCACCTCCTCTAACCAATCCCCCTCTTCTCTCTTCTCTTCTTCCTTTCCTCTGTGTTCTGCGCCGCACGTCAGGCCTTCAGTTAATCATTCATCAGCATGACAAGCTATCTATTTTTATTGGTGCAAGGGACTCTCTTCCTCTCTCTCTCTCTCTCTCTCTCTCTCTCTGTATCTCTCTCTTCCTCTCTCTTTCCTTTTCTCTATCTCGATTCACCTCTCATGCCGAAACATGCTGAATAACTTTTCCCCCCTCTTGTTTTGATACAGCGGCGGATTTAAAGAAAGAGAAATATTTAAATCACAAACGGGTGGATCAGCCAACGGGACTGGAACAGAAAGACAGAAGGAGGGAAAAAAGTGGGTGAGAAAGCTGGAGGATCGAGCGGAAAGATGGTGGGGTGGGTTGTTGGGTGGGTGGTGGGGGAATGCCAGAGAGACCAGCGCCGAATTTAAAGCGAGAGATGATTAAAAGCTCTTTAGGGGAATGAAGGGCCGGAACTGGTTCGGAGCAGCATATTCACTGTAATAAATAAAGCATTACTGCAAAGGGGGTGGGTTCGGAATAGCAATACAGAGAGAGGGAGAGAGACATGGGAGATGTAGCGAGCAGACACTGCAGCGCCGAACGAAACGTTTGGTGCGGGAGAAAGCGTACACGACAAGGTCCCCGCATTCTTTTCATCCCCCCCCTCCCTCGCTCCCTCACTCCCTCGCTCTCCTCACTCTGTGTTTTTTAGCTCTGGAGGGTTGGATTACGCTCCGAATGCTGCTGCCTCGTCTCCACTCGGCTCAGAATGGAGCCTTTGGAAGCAGGCTGGGAAAACTCTTCTAGCCTGACTGGAAAAATGAGGAGTGTATGAGTGTGCATTTGTGTATTGTGTTGCCTCTGCTGCTCACTGCAGGGACACAGTGCAAAGTTATAATTGCAAATATTCAATAAGAGGCTCAGCTTGAGCCTATTGACGATAGTATTGGGAATCACTGATAGCGTGAATCTGTCATCATGGCTAGCAAGTTGGGTGAAGGTCCCCTGTCATGGAAAATTGACTTTTCCTTGTTTATCGTTTTTTAATTAAAGAGTTTGATGTAGTATGTAAACTTTGTCAAAGTTGAATAACTTTCCATTTACAAGTTGGAAAAAACCAGCCTGTTATGAATTCATTGTTTTGTGATGTCACAAAAGCCAGTGCAATTACATATATCCACCTATTCAGACTACAGCAGATAAGCCCCACCCATTCATGCCAAAGTTATAAGGAGTGCCAGCCAATCAGAACAAAGACTGTTCACGTATATCAGTATTAAAGGCACTGTAACAGAAACAGCCTGTCTCTAAGGCACAAAGAGAGGTTGAAAAATGGTTATGTAAAATTAATTATGACTGGTTTTGGTTCATAAACCGCTCAAATGTTATAAGCTGTAAATAAAAAAAGTGCTTAGAGTGGTTTGATTTCCCACGTCAGGTGGGGTGACCTCATGGAATTATGTATTTATTATAATTATGTTTAATTATTTGAAAAAATGCATGTATAAACTCAAGTTTAAGTACAAAGGTTTCTTTAGGTATCTTTGCCTGTTTAATTAAAAAATTAGTCTGAAAAGTGAGGTGGCACATCCAGGCCTAACCCTAACTGAAATATGCAAATCAAAGCTCTTATAACTGTAATTATATTCAAAATGCAATGATCTACATACACGTCTCAAACTGATTATTTATTAATGGCTTCCTTGGTACGGTTTTATATATATATATATATAAATGTATCACTGCCGTTGTCACAACACCTTGTATCTGCTTTTTTGTTGGTTTTCCATTTGTGACATAATTTGAAAATGCCTGTAACTCTTTGTGTTGTGTATAAATTTCATGGTGTGTGGACCAACAGAAACAGCCCAAAAGGACTTGGTAAAAAGTCTGCTTCCATTGAGCTGCGTTAAAAGTGAAGTATGTTTTTTCCTTCTCCTTTAAAGTCATCATTTTGGAGATGAGGTTTTGGTCCGACAGCGAAAATGATAGAATAAAGGTCTTTTAAATGACAGAAATGCAAAATCTCTGATGTCTCTGGCTTTAACCCTTTTTCTTTATACCTTAAGAACTTAAAAGTGGCTGGCTGAGCATATGTTTGTTGTTCTACTGTAACACTGTGATATGTTGATATGGGGATATGTTGATGACGTGATTCAGGACAAACTCACATATTAGTGAAATGAATCAAACTTACTATCATGGACATGAAGTGATTTTTTGAATGTGCCACTTTTTTGAATGTCCAAATTGAATGTCCCAAAGAGAAAAGAGAAACTCTACTAACATATTGCTTTTCCTGCAAAGCACCTCTCAAAAGAGCCATCTGGATGCTTTTTTCGTTTGAGGTAATAACCCTAACCCTAACCCTAACCCTACACAAATTAGCAGTGAATGCATGGGGCATTGCAGTAAGTTCAGGGACTGTTGTCCTGAACAAACACCAGCCAGCCATTTCATTATATTATGAATACTGACGCACTCTCCTAGTGTGTGCCCCGTTTCTTTCTGATGCACCCTGGTTGTTTCTGCTGTCGAACTGGGCCCGCCTCACGCCCAGAATGGCTCCTGTGGAGCTGTGTTAGTGGATGTACTGCAGCTGAAACTGTGCTGTGTTTTGGAGCATCTTCACTGTGAGATAGCAGGAGGGAGATCATGGTTCATCTGTTGTGTGAGTGTGTGTGGTGTGTCGGAGTGTGTATGCGTTGTTGTTGTGAGTTGTCAGTTGATGTAGCTCTCTCTTACCCACAATTCCCCCTCTGCTGCCCCCCTCTGGGCCCTGTGACATTTCGGAACGCAGCTTCTCTGCGCCTCATTGGCTGTTGCCAAGGCTGTCATTGTGATAAACGCACACACTCGCGCACACGCACGCACATGCTTGCGCTTCTAATTCACTTAAAGGCAGAAAGCTGTGTTGTTTGTGGTTCTATCTGGAGCCAAATCTCCACCCTCCAGCCGTTCCCTTTAACCCCCCCACCCCCCACCCCCCAAACCCCTCCTTCGCTTTCGCTCCTCTTCTTTTTTCATTTAACTCCCAGGCTCGATGCGTCACAACTCGTTCAGCGTAATTAAAATGAGTGCAAGGGGATGGAAAATGCAGAGCGAGGTAGAGGAAGAACACGAGAGAATGGGAGGGGGGTGGATATAGATAGAGAAAGAGACTGAGAGAGACAGCGAGGGAGGGAGGGAGAGATAGAGAGAGTGAGTAGACGAGAGAGAGAGAGAGAGTGAGTGCTGGAGCCCTAAAAAGAAAGAGAGTCTGAGTGAGGAAATGAAAAAAGAAGAGGATGGAGGAAGAGGGACGGAGGAGAGTCAGAAAGTGAAAACAGAGGAGCAATAGATAGAGATAAAGGGGGAAGAGGAAAGGAGAGAGAAAGAGAGAGAGAGGGGAGAGAGAAAGATGGGAGGGAGACAGAAATGGAGAGAGACGGGAAAGGGGGAGAGAGAAAGAAAAGGGAAAAAGGGCATCAAGGGAACAGGAAAGGGAGAGAGTAATGAGAATGGGAGATAGAGAGCAGTAGAGAGAAAGAGAGAGAGAGAGGAGGAGGAGGAATAGAGAGAGACAAGAGGAGGAAGAGAGAAAAAAGATGAGGAATAGAGAGGAGGAGAAGGAATAGAGAGAAGAGAGAAAAATGGAGGAATAGAGCAAGAGAGAAGAGGAGGAATAGAGAGACAGAGAGAAGAGGAGGAATAGAGAGACAGAGAGAGAGAGAGAGAGAGAGAAGTAGAGAGAGAATGTCGCTATATCAGTGGGAACCCCAGGCTGGCTGTGTTATTCTGGGGGAAGGGCCTTCACTCCATTGGCTGGAGAGAGCAGCTTGGGAGCAGCTGTGGAAGAGCATAGCAACTCTGTCTGTCTCTCTCTCCATCTCCCTCACTCAGTCTATCAGTCTATGTGTTTGTCTCTCACCCTCAACTCCTTTCTGTTCCAGGGCTTCATTTGTTTAGTAGTTGCTACTGGGGACCAAATGTGTATTTCTCTCACTCGTGGATGAGATGAGAAGTGTGTGTGTGTGTGTCTGTATCTGTGTCTGTGTATGTGTGTATAAAACATCCTGAGAACAGAGAAACCCGGCTTTGTAAAGTGCCTTTTTATGTATATGAAACACATATGAGGTGCTTTACCCTGTTTAAGTACTTATTGCTGCTGTCTGAACTTGTATCTCCAAAATGGTGACTTTACAGGAGAAGGAAATAACATACTTTGCTTTAATGTAAGTCAATGGAACCAGAGTTTTTTAGTAAATTTGGATCGTTTCTTTCAGTCCATTCGTCATGAAATTTATACACAGTGTAAAGGGCAGCAGACATTTTCAAATTATGGCAAAAACTGGAAAACGACAAAAATGGAGATATTTTGTTCTCACAGCAGTGATACATACTATTCATTTTTCAGTTTTTTACATAATTTGAATATGTCTGCTGCCCTTTACAGTGTTTGTTTTGTTTCATGATGAATGGACCAAAATAAGACTGACTTGGAAAAAACAGTCTGGTTCCACTGACTTACATTAAAAGTAACGTAGGTTTTTTTCTTCTCAAGAAATGAGCAATATATATTCTCCAAAATGATAACTATATCTATCTATCTATCTATCTATCTATCTATCTATCTACATACATATTGGACGTTACTATTACATGTAAATACTTTGAAATACATGTAAATATATATGATAAAATGGAACATATCACAAATAGGTACTTAGAAGCTGTATATATATAATACATACAGGAATATATTACATATAGGTATTTACATATTACTGTTATTATTAATTATTAAGTGCCACCAAGTCGGTTCCAATTCGACCATGTTGTTACTTGAGAATGATGCATGCATATATATTTATAAATGTGTGCAGGACCCCATGAACTAGCATTGTCTATAAACAAACCCGTGTCTGTGTGTGAGCGTGTGTATGATTATTTGCACTTCATTTATCTTCTGGAAGGATTGCATGCAAATGTGTTCATATTTTAATTTTCTGATATCGAGTACGATGATGAAAACTGGTGTCACTGTGCAACGAGTATCAAAGCGACAATGGCAAATGCTCACAATCTTCACAGAAGCTGTCGTCTTACAGACTGTTAAAATATCAATATCCCCTTTTGCCAGCATGACATGTTGTTTTGACTGTACAGTCATTATCAAGCTGATCGTACCTAATTAATTTCCTCTCCTTCTTGATAACAGAATTTCATCAAGTGCTAATGTCTTTCTGATGAGGCATAGTGCCCAGCTGCCATTCAAACCACACTTACCCTTGTTCTTTCTCTCCCTCTCTCTTTTTCCCTCTCACATGTCTCTTCCTGTGATGTCGTGGTGGGACCCGACTGTGCAGGTAAACACTGAATTTAATTAATACACTTCAGCTGTAATATTAAGTGACTGTAAACTTTAATATTGTCACTGTTGTAAGCAGACCCTGGAAGACTCCAGCCGCTTTTACTCTTGGTGAACATTTTGTAATGGATGGACCAGAAGTTTAAAAAAATCGGAGATCAAAATAGTGAATAGATGTTAAGTTTTTTCTATATTTTTTTCTTTTCCTATAAAGGACACACACACACACAAACACGCACACACTCACACCACACAGGCTTGTTCTTATACAGTGGCTGTGCTTACATGCAAAGATTTTTTCAGTCAGTCTGATTGAATACATTGCAATTATACATTAAGACTGACGTGTTTATACTGACTCTACACAACAATATGATGAAAATCTCCGTTTACATGCTCACCACAAGTAAAACAATCCCAAGTTATGCACATGCGTAGAGCACCACTTAGTGTAGACGTTACATGACAACAAGCATCACATGAGTCCAGTCAGAGTGAGATGAGCAGCAGTGAGCAGTGCTTGTGTCTTTTAAGGGCATAAACTTCGTGTCCACTGCAGACCAGTTTCTGCTCCTGGCATGTTGAACATTATACATAGTGAACATATTCACTATGATATGACGCACATTAAACTTTCTGGGAATATAATCAGATACAGGTGTTTACACGGCTAATATTTTACGATTTGATGGATTTTTTACAGGATTGCCCGCCTCGTTCAGTAGGATAGAAATTATTCCAAATGGCCTCAATCAGACTAGCCTATTCTGGCTGAGGTGTATACATAGACATAATCTACTCCAATTGAGCTATTAGTCAGATTATTAACGGATTATTAGGCTGCATGTAAGCGCGGCTACTATCAGGATATTGGGTGAACCTTTGGCTGCTTTCACATTACTAATTTGAATAACTAAGTCCAATTTTTGGAGAAGGGTCTGTCAGACATGCACTCTCAGCCTGACATGCACTGCCAGCCTGTTAATGACGTCAGTGCCGCTCTGCCACGACAGTGTTTTTGACGGTTTTATGAGTAAAAAAACAGTGAAGCACATACTGTTGTGTAACAACAGTTATACTGAACATATTTTAAGATATATTTATTTAAGACATATTTAACATATTTTTATATTGTCATACTAATAATACGGTAATTAAACTGTTGGGCTGCCTCTGCCATTGTAGCAGAGAGTGCATGTGCACATGATGTTACTGGGCCTAAGAGTGCATGTCTGCAGGCAGACTTTATTGAATTTTAGCCTTAAAGGATCATTTATTAATATTTGAAATGTACAAAACCACTGAGACATTTTTATTTATTTATTTTGGTTCAGCCTCCATTACCACCCATTAACACAGAGCCCACCCCTAGAATCGATGGTGCCCAGCATCAAGATAATTCAGAATTTGCTAGGATTACCAGGCATTGTCATGCTTCACCTCTTAGCGATAAGGTGGGCTGTTTATTTGGAGAAACATCACTAATTCTGTCTCCAGATTCATCCCCTTCATGTGTAATAATTCTATCTATCTAGGAAAAAGTGCTTCCATTGTTGATTCTTGTTTTAGCACATTTCTTTTTGTTAAGTTTTTTCGCAGCACAGTGCCTTTTTTTTTCCCCCACACAGCACTAGAACCTGCCGGCGCAGGTCACTTAACACATTCGGCCTTGTTTCATAGTCAAACAGATAAGGATGGTTCCAGTTGGTTGGTCCTGATATTGCAGGTTAGCCCTGATTTTCTCTGGTTTTATCATAAGGTCAAGACATGTTTATCCTGACAATGTACAAACACACACACACACACACACACACACACACTTTTGTCTTACATTCCATGTGAGGACTTCCGTAGGTTTATATAGATTTTTGTATAATTGTAGCCAAGTAATACTACACCTACACCTAAACCCAAACCTAGTTATAACCTGTTTCCAAAAGGCAATTTTTCTGCTATTTTAGTCCCCCCCCCAAAAAAAATTTGAAAACATTCCACACCACACACACACACGTAGTATGAAGTACAGATGGTATATTGATACTTTCTGGTATTGGTATCGTGTGAATGTCAGCAGACAGAATTAATCCCATCCTATAACAAATCAGTCCTGAAATGTTGTTAGATGTGTATTTCTTCCTGTGGGCTAGTAGAGCATTTGTTTGAGCATCCTAGCCTACTTTTAGATGCTCATCTTAAAGGGCCCATATCATGGAAAAACAGATTTCCCTCATTTTAATGCAGTTAAAATATTTTATGTAGTTTGAAAACAATATTAAAGTTTCAAAACATGCCATTCAATCTTCATTCACCTCTCTCTCTCTCTCTCTCTATATATATATATATATATATATATATATATATACATATATTGAATTGAGGCACATAGATGTAAACAAGAGCAAGTTCTAAATGCATGAACTGACATGTCATGGATCTTACATAAGCAACAGTCCTAACTTGAAAACACTTGATGCTATAACATGTTTTGATGGCAGCACATGGAATGGGAGTGGCTAGCTTTCAAAAGACCTCTCACTCCAGATAAGTTGATTGATAGACATTGCAGGTGCACATGCTCTTCTAAGTCCCACTCCCTGTGAAATGTCCTGAACATCTGATGCAAATGAAAGTTTCCACGACCAAAAAAACTAAATGGACTTCATATTATAACTACATCAGTATATGATGTGGTAAAATCCAGAGGTGTGGAATTTATCATATGGCGTATGATGAATTCATATGACATGGACTCGACTTTGACTTCAACACCAGTGACTCAGATTATGACTCTGACTTCAGCCTCATGCCTCAAGACTCAAAGTGGAAAAACAGTGGAGAGGTGTCTGACCGCAAATAGGACTCTCTATATAGCAGCTGAAGTACTGACTTGTTTAGGACTTGAAGATTAGGACTATTGGGTTTGGACTTGACTTGAGACCCACCTTCATTGACTCATGACTTGAATCAAGACTCCATTGTCTTGACTTGAGACTTAAATGAAGACTTGACGCCTACTTATTACTTACAGCTTAATGACTTGTTCCCACCTCTGGTAAAATCCATAACAATACATATGAGTATTCGTTTTTTCTGCTCCCTCTCACCGCTAACAGTGTCATATCTGTAGAGAGGTTTGTAGAGAGGGATCTGCAGAATTTCGGACAAGGTCTCAGTGTTATTAAATGAGCTTCCATCTTTTATCGAGCGCAGATCGAATTCCACATGAGCCCTTGGGGCTGCTGTCCCTCATGTCTGGAAGGAAGCCCTGATTTTCTCTTTGTCTTGGCTGCTTTCCTCTCCTCTTGGCTTTGTAAAGTGGTGCAACTCAGCTCAGCAGCCTCCGACAGAATGAGCCGGCCTGCTGTGGGAGAGAGAATCACTCACAGTTACGCCTATTAGATCACACTCGAGTGGAAAAGTGAATTGGACTTTCCATATCACCCCCTCCCATATCCCACCGCCACCTTCCTAACCAAGGTTACACTGCTGCCCCTAAATCTCCCCCCCACACACATGTGAGCACACACTCCGGCTCAGTTCCATCCCTCAGTCTGACCGCCATGTTGTAGAAGAGGGTGGATGATATTTATTGAGTACTCAGTACATTTTTCTCAATTATGCCTGCTCCAATCTCTGTGTCGCCTACCTTGTCGTGTCCCTTGACGTCCGAGCTGCCGCTTTGGCCTATGTACTGACAAATGTTGGTAGAGTCTGTGTGATCATGTTTTAGGCACTTTGTGGGGACTGCATGACTCCAGGAGGAACGTTGTAGGAACATTTAGGTGGTCCTTATGGTGAAAATGATTTTTTTTCTTTAGAAAGTAGATTGGATCCTTTAATTGGATGACCTTGTGATTCCTGAGGTTAAGGTTAGGTCTGGGTTAGGGGTACAGCAGCATTCGTGTACATAAGACAATGGCAAGAGCCCACAAAGATAGGAATACAGGTGTTTTTAGAAAAAGAGAAATGTACACCTTTAACACTGATGAGAATTTGGAAGTTGCTAGGGTGCAGAGCCATGGTAAGGGGGGCTGACTTACAGCCCATCTGCAATACAGGCTTGACCTCAGACTTGGCTTCCTTCAATGTTCCACCCATTTAGACCCCAGAAACACAGCAAACACGTTAAATGTTTGCCTTCATATGATAATTTTGTTTATTATGATAAAATTTAATTTTGTTTTGGAAAGTAAAGAAACACTAGCATTATTTTAATGAGTAATTCTTAAAGGAATACTTTGAAGCCTGAGTTTTCTAAATATTTTTGTTTTTAGAGCTAACAGTATGTCAAACAGTATCATAAGCAAGTCTACTTGAGATTACTTAACAAGTAACAGCACGCTTCGAGGCAAGTGTGGGATGATTTAGGTATGCAGTTTGCACAGTGCTGATTATTGGGGTATAAGCTTCCATTACTTCTTGGCAAACTGCGTAGCTCCAGTACAAAATTCAAGAAGGAAATTTCCAACACCAAACATGTCTTGGTTGATCAACCTCATTCAAGGTAAAGGTTGAAAGTGTCACTAGATTTTTTTGACAGTTTTTCCTTTAAATCTTGCTATCTGCTTTGTAACATGACAGTTGGGAGCCCTTTCAGAAAGAGAAGGCAGGTTATAGCATCTTTCCACTGGTCAGTATGGTCCAGCATAGAATCGTTACTAATCTGAACCCAGAAATGCTGGCACTGTTATCCAAACACTGATGAATACTTTAGATACTTTTCATACTTATTTTATTTTTAGTGCTGTTCTTCTTCGCTTAGGGTATTTGAGAATGTTTTGAGAAGATTATGCATTCGTTATCCTGTTTATTTGACACTCTTTGAATTTAAATGTTGCACTATTTTCCCAAGGATTCATAAATTCTGTTTTGCCATTTTCTCAAAAGTGATGACGTTATCCTGACTGAGCTGCATGTTATGTGGATCTTGCATTACAAAGTAGTCTACATACATACATACATTTATGTGGCTGCCCAGCATCTGCAGGGAATGGAAAAGTGCCTGAGTGTCAAAGCACTTAGTGGTATAGCATGGTCATTTTTATTTTGGCTGTCCAGAAATGAGACATTTTACTAAAAATAGTACAATTTTTAAAAATAAAAAATGAGGACTTTTATGTTAAAAATGTCTCAGTAAAATGACATAATAGTCCATCTTAATGTCATGTAAAATATGTGTATTTTATAAATGCTGATTTAAACATTCATAAACATGTTATGAAGTGTTTGTGTAAGATGTTATGAGTGTGTTATGTTGACGCCCATCAAGTAAAGTGTTAGCAAAAGTTTCAAGAATCTGATCTTTTTAGAAATCTTTAAAGGCGAGTCAAGTCAGTTTTCAAGCAGTTTTATTAAATAAGGGTCCTTTTTGCCTCGATACAGCCCTAGTTCATATTTTTGATAGAATTTTTTTGCAATGTGGCATTACGTGATCTGTGTCTGTCTGTTCTAACTTAACACGTCTTGGAAAAATGAAATATACTGATGAAAATGTCAAACTATTGTAATGTATTTTTGGCCTAACACCCACCTGTCTATCGTCTCTGCATTTGGCTTTATGTTGAGTCTCAGACAGCAGTTCCGACTTGAGAGATGCCCTATGATGAGTCTGTGATGATGTGTTTGACCACATTATGTTCTGCACAGTTTCTAGCTGCACCCATACATCAGTGTTTGGCTTGCTTGGTTCCCACCAACAAGGGTCAACCAAATTCAGCACATTCAGGTACTGTATGGGTCAAAATGCGTGATCACGGACTTGTGCACAGTCCTATTAGAGACAGAATGCACGTAGGGTTAGGTTTTCTTTCTGTGTTGCTTACGTGAAGTTCATGCTCCATAACTTGCTGTACCATGATAGCAGCGCGATGGCACGGCTTCTTCTGGATGGACGTGTGGGAGTCAGTGTGAGTACATGAGTGCATGACTGTGTGTGTGTTGTGCAGAATTAGGTCTCTTTCATCAGCATGGTGACAGAGACAGAGTGCAGCGCTGGTGTGCGCGTGTGCGCTGGCCCTGTGCCATGCCTGGGGGCCCGGCTCTTCTGAGGATGGAGGAGAAATGAGGGCCGTTAAGTCAGAGATTACACCCTGTCTCCCCCTCGCTCATTGATTAGTGGGGAGAGGAGAGGGGGAGAGAGATAATTATATGGGCTTAATTATGTTTTTTGATAATCTACATCAAAGATAATGAAAGTCTTGGAGAGTTCCCAAAACTCTCCAGCACATCCTATAACCAACCACCCCCCTTTTTTATCCTTTCTTCTTCTGTCTTCCCCCCCTCTTCCCTGATAGCACTTGCAAAGCTATTCCCCAAACGTGTTCCTCAGCGGCAGGGCTTGAGAGAGGAATACATAATTTCAGCGCTACAGAACGCCGTACAGAACGTCTATTCAGCGCCCAGAGCCTGTTTTATGATTCAGTAACGTCCTTGGCTCCTTCCTGTTCTCTGCCCAAAAATATAAGCACCTAAAGAATTCTCTTTAGATCTGTGTTTATACGCGTTTCTTTCAGAAGCTTGCGCTGAATATCTCTCACTTCACTTCACTGATGAATAAGGGGTCACTCTATTCATTCTGAAAGGAACCGAAGGGTGTATGTGTGGTGGATTTATTGGATTTTAAATAAAAAATTGTACGTTAAGAGAATCCTGCATCTGATTTTGGATTGTTGAATGCAACAGGTGAATGTGTATGTGTGAGTAGTACAGGTTATTTATTTTTTAGGAGATTAGATATAAGATAAAGAGGAAGAAAGAAGGAGGAATGTCGAAAGAAAATAAGTCAAAAACAAGTTCAAAAAAGGGTTAAAAGATACAGACAAAATGGGACTCCTCACATACGTGCAAGACCTGGTAGACACCCAAACTGTCCCCGTTAGATAAACAGCACTCAGAGCTTCCATCTTTGAGAGAGAGGGGAAAATCAAGCTGCCACAGGTGTTTTTGTCCATCCTTCCCCTGTGAGAAGACAACTCAGCGCTATGAGTCAAAAAAGAAGCTACTGCTGTTCTCAGAACAGTGGACTGACCACCACTAGTCCTCATCATTACTGAATGTGTTTGGGATCACTTGGATTGTGAGAAGCAAAAAGTGCAACCAACTTCTAAGACTGAACTTTGGAAGGAAAAATATCCTTCTTTGAAAACCTTTTTCTTTAAAAAAAAACTAAAACTGAAAATTGGGGGGGGGGGGGGGGGATATATATGTACTACAGGAGGCTACACACCTAAGATTTTCACTCAATTTCACACCTCTGTTAATGTGATGCGATAATAAGCATAATTTGATTTAGTTCCTGAACCTTTAGTGTAATTAAAGTAGTTAAATGTGTTTTCTGCTTTTTTTCTGATGCCCAGAAATCAATAACAATGCTTAGTGGCTCTTTTTTGATTGGAAATAAGTGAACAGTGGTCTCGAACTTTTGCACAGTACTGTAAATGTGTGTGTGTGTGTGTGTCTGTGTATATGTGTGAGTGTGTGTGTGGCATGTGTTTTGTGTGTGTGTGTGAGTGTGTGTGTGTGTGTGTGTGTGCATGAGTTTGTGTGTGTGTGTGCGTGTGTAAGTGTGTGTGTGTGTATGTGTGAGTGTGCGTGTGGCATGTGTTTCTCTGTGTGTGTGTGTGTGTGTGTGCATGAGTTTGTGTGTGTAAATGTATATGTTATGTGTTATGAGTGTGTGTGTGTGTGTGTGTGTGCGCGTGTGTGTGTGTGCGCGTGTGTGTGTGTGCGCGCGCGTGTGTGTGTGCGCGCGCGTGTGTGTGTGTGTATGCGCGTGTGTGTGGGTGTGTTGTGTGGATGCTGGGACAGGGTCCTGTTCCCCATATCCATCTTATCGGGGAGTGTAATATTCTGATACATCATTACTGTCCCTGCCTACAGAGAAAGTGAAGAGTGCTGGATGAATGGCTTTTTAACAGGCACTGTCCTTGAGCTGCTCAGAGTGGGTGCATATTAAAAACTTCTCTGGCTGCGAGGAGAATTCATAAACGAGCGCTGCATGAGAAGGGCGGAGTGGAGAGTTTCTGTGCATCCCTCTCTTCTGCTCGTATTTTCTGCTGTGAGTTCCTGATCAATTTTGTCTAACTGTCCACTTTGGAAGGGCTCTGACTGTCTGAATGAGGCTGGTTGCTATTCTGCTGACATCTCTCTGTCTCCTTGATCAGGATATAAAGGTATTTTTTTTATCATTCTTGAGTGAATATATTAATATCAGCTCATTTCTGATGCTATATTTTACCTCCATTGTGCACTGAAGTGGTAACATACAAACATACACCTTTAATGATCTGCTCAGCCATTTGGTAGAGCAAGTTTAGTTAAAAAATATTGTTGAAAAATATGTCATTTTCAAATAAAAAGAATTAAACATGAAACCTGAATGCACAGTTACTTTATATATGATTCATTTAAAAAATAGAAAAAAAAATGAACAATGATTGTTTCATGTGCAAAAGTTTGAAAAGTTTAGTAAACCCCCACCCACCCCTTTGAGAGCTTGCAAGCCCTTTTTGCAGGAATTCCTCTTCCTAGCAAAATGCCTCAAATGTGAGACATTCTTGGGCAGTATTACATGCAAGGTGTTCTTTTCATCAAATGCTGCTTTTTTCACCAAGGAGATCAATTTTCACTTCATCAGCACATTCTTGTTTTGCTTTGCCTTTATGGACAGCATACAAGCAGTTCTGTTGGAGAGTTTTCACTGAGTGCATTTACACTTAATAATCTGATAGCTGCAGAAAATCAGCAGTTTTACATGCACTTGAGTAAATCAAACTTTTTTGATTAAAAAAAAAAAACATTGTGCCACTTTACCTGAAAATATGAACATACCTCATCTAGAAGATGAAGAATATTTAAATTCTTCATTTCATCAGGCATGTATTTGGTCTCAACATCACATAAGTGTTTACATGCCATCTCGCGGCAACGCAGCCTGCTTATGTCCGGTCTATTTTTGCATGTGCGCAGACTGAGAAAACAAAGAAATCAGAGTAAGAGCACTGAGAAATCTGATTACTAGATCAGAGTGAAATGTTTACATAACCATTTGAATAATCAGATACCTGCAGATATCCTATTATGATCAGATTATTGAGTGCATGGAAACACATTCATTGACTCCCAGATCTTGCCTTGAGTTCCACAATTCCCCTTAACTGCCATTTCATCATGAGCTGGCAATTCTTAATAACAGTTCTTGACCTGCCTAATCCAAAGTCCTGGTTTAACAGTTTACTGTGGTCTTTAGCCACATGATTAACTGAATAAAAAGATTCTGCTATCAGCACAAATAGTCTCAGCCAATAGTCTTAGACTGCATTTACACAGCAGGTAAAAGTGTCTCAGATCTGATTTTCTCAAACTCCTGCTTGTTCACATTATCGTTTAAATGTGATCTTTATACGACATCAGTCTGAACAGATCAGCTCCTAAACCGACCCGCATGCGCAAAAGAACAACGCTTCACGTGACTTGAGGTGAACAATCATGACGACTAGCGAACACCAGTCGCTCTCGGTTTCGTCTTCGCCAGCATCACAGGAGCGATTATGAAGTTCCAGTGGTTGACAGCTGGGCTCATCACTCCCAATGTGCTCGAGTTCACCGTAAAAAGGGCCTGTTATTCAGCCACGGCCGTTTCTTTGGTTCATGTCCTCGGATTCTTTAAACTGTTCTCTGATGCTGCAGCCTCGGGCTCCTCCGACCACGTTCAGCCTTTTCGTTCAAAACCTCTTCAAACTCTCCTCGAGTTTTTTGGTACAGAAACATCAGCCTGAATATTTATGAGTCTCAGCAGTGCGAAATGATGACGAATGTGGAGTTGGACTGACGTAAAAGTCGCATGAATTCCGATCTGGTGCATCGCCGCAGATCGGATACAGATCGGATTTCAGTACCAGATATGAAAGCGTCTCAAATCGTAATTGAAAATGTCAGATTCAGTGTTTTTTGCTGTTGACACTGATGCACAGATGACACATCTGTGTCACATATGAGGAAAATCTTCAGATTTGGGCCACTTTTACCTGCTGTGTAAACGTAGCCTTAGAGTCTCTATTTTCATGTGAAGTAGAATTTTTTTTTTCTGGTCGCTTCTTTCTGTACAACCAGGTCAAATTCATTTTATTCTTTTCACCTTTGCCAGTCACCCTGTCTCTACATTCTCTCTCTGTCTCTCTCTCCCTCTCTCTTTCTCTCTCTCTCTCTCTCTCTCTTCCTGTAGTGGTCAGTGCTGAGCCGTGTTGAGGCTGGGTAATCCTGTCTGCAAAGTGATGGTTCAGATCCTACATCTCTCTCCTGCTGTTGCTAAAACTCTGCTCAGCTTTGCCGTGTACCTACTCCCAGAAAGGAGAGCAGGTGGGGGGCTTAGCTGACCAGCTGTGCGGAAAGAAGCCAGTAGATCCTGAACTTGATAACTTTCCTATCCATCTGACCAGTTGCTGTTCGTGAATGGTTGTTTGAACACTTGTTTCCACTGAACCGACACACCATAGCAAAGTACCAGTCAAAAATTTGGACACATCTGCTGATGGAAAGGTTTTCCTTTGTTGTGAATCTTTTCTGTTTCACAGTATTAGCAAAAACGTCAAACACATGGAATTATGTGTGGCGTCCAAAAATTGTCAAAAGAGTTGTACTATTTTCTGTTTGAGGGTGCTTTCACACCTACCTTGTGTGATGTGGAACCTTTTCTGTGGTTCGGTCCACTTTGACAGGTGTGAACACTCCGCTCGTACTTGAGTGCTCACTAAACATCTGTGGCCCGGCTTTTTTGTGATGCTCCACACTAAACAAGGGAAATCTCCCGTGTTTGCTAATAGTTGTGTTAGGTTTCTTTGTTTGTAACAGCCTGTATGTTTATATGAACAAGGACAAAATCCTTTTAGAAGTTGTCACTGGATATGTGGTAGCTTTGTGTTCACTAGTAATCAGATCGCTAGAGACTGATGTAATAAAGAATGTACATGTAGAGCCTGACATTTTAAAGAACTGCAATGGTAAATTTCTTTAAATGGAACATATGCGCTAATTATGCGTGCTAATTAACTCAGCTGTAGCGCTTTTCTCGCATCTCTGACAGGATACCTTTCTGCAAAAGTAGAAAAGTTTCTTGTAAAATTTCTCTCAGATTTTGATTTGTACAAGGCTGAAGTCACTTCTAATGGACCAGCTTCTTGTTCCAATTTTCCAATTTGCCACTTTTTTATTTTTGACAGTTTCTTGTTAAACGTATCAGGAAACCAGCTGGAGTGATTATAAATGAAAATAAGCCCATTCATCTCCAAATGATCCATATGAGTCTTATATCGTTCTCTTTGCCTTTTCATTAGCTACTAGCTAGGCGAGATCGTTATCTGCGTTGCTATGGTGTATGCAGTCTTCAGGGTTAAAGGGTGTATTTGCAGATATAGGTTACATTAACTTCAGCATTTAAGACCATTTCATATTAAAACTGGGTTGAACGATCAGCAGAGCTTTATTTCACTGCAAAGGAGGATTATTTTATTTTTACCTGGAAACTCTAATTCTGCCGTGGAGCCACAACTGAGCTGCATGTTTCCGACCCCTATTCTAAGGCATCACTCCAAAGAACCCTTTCTGTCACCTTTATTTTTAAGAGTGGGGGTCACATGGCTGACCACTGCCACATCTACCCATCTTATCTTGGTTCTAATCCGGTTCAGTCCCTTCAGTTGGGAAGAGGAACTCTGTATGGTGGTTCCGATCGATCGCCGCTGTCTGAGTCCAGTGGAGTAGGAAGGAGTTGGCTGAGGCTCAGGCAGCCAGGCAGTGCCACTCGCGCACACACATGCACGCCTGTCTGCTAATCAATATTTAATGGAGCGTAAGTGGGAGCTTTATGCGCAGAGACAGGCATCAGAGCGCCGGCTCGTGCTGTGGTACAGAGACGGCTCGTGCGGCGGAGAGTTTAGCAGTGGCGTGGGAGGGAGACGCATGCAGCCATGAGTGCAGCTCTGATTAGACAGGGCAGTTTGAGCTTTCTTCACCCTCCGCTTTTTTAGTCTGATTTTTGATTCTTCGTGCGGTGTGTTATTTGGAGCTGCTCTCACACTTTCACATTCATTTTTCACTATGGCAACCGTCGCTTACAACATTTAAAATCTGCTAACACTTAATTTGAAAGCTATTTAGATAAGGGCTTCGTAAGACATGCATTGAATAACATGTTACAAGTTATCTGCAACAACAGGAGAATGTGTTTTGTTATTTTTTACCTGTTCACTGAAGCAACAAAGAAAAGTGCAGATTCTAAACTTTTTAATCATCTCTGGACATCAGAACAAATAGAAAAAGTCAAAAATGCAGACTGTCAGTAAAAATAATACAAATCAAATGCAGTTCATTATGTAATTAACTCTGTAATAATGATGTAATTACATAAAATTTAATCCCTAGGGCTCATATGTGGGCCCACACTTTAGTATCTCACTTTCAGAATTTACATTTCATGAGAAAAATGACTGATTACTACGTCTTTATATTCCTCTTTGGATATTAATATTCATATTCAGTCATCATTGTCATATTTAGTAACATCTCCAAAATGGTAATTTTACAAGAGAAGGAAAACATTTTTCTTAAATTATGACAGAGGTTAATGTAAAAATACAGTTTTCAGAGTAATTTTGGACCTTTCTGTTGATCCCTTCATTAAAAAAGTTTAACAGAGTATAAAGAATTTTTCAAACTAAGGAAAAAAGTTAAAAAAAAGTCTGATATTAATGAGGAACAAATCCAGATGTTATCTACTATTAGTAAGTATATTGTGTATTTACAAAAGACATCTAAAAAAATTGTCTGCCAAAACAATTTAGTGTATATACGAATGCCCATAAGTCATTTACAAACCACACTAGGAGATATTAGTCTCCTTTATGAGCTAATATCTCCCAGATGTATTTGAAGGCTGTCTGCATAGGAACATCTGCCTCATAATTTCCATTACTTAGGAAGGATACTTTATAACAATGTTATAAATGCAACAAATGTCAGTTACTTTAGTTTAAGCACTCTTGCGTCACTATTTACATCATGAGACATGTTGTCATCCTGCAAATACTGGCATAAACATTACTTTATTAATATGTTATACAGTGCTTATGCATGTGTTACGAAGTCTCTGTGTTTTGGAACTTCCCCAACTTTTAAATCACAGATTCACTGTTTGAAATAGGAACATTTCAAGGATTTGTTTCCATATCACAGCTAATAGTGTGAGTTAGAGACTCGCTCGTAGATATTTTAAGGAGGTTGGTGTGAAGTAATGCATTACAGTCTGACTGGTGGCTCTGCTGCCTGTCTGTCTGCCCTTCTTTATGCACGACTGCCTTTGTTTACCCACGTGTCATTGCTCAAGTGCTCCTCTCCACACCACCGAGCTTTCAAAGACACTCACTGCTCACCTTAGAGACACGGCCTTCAAACCCAGCCACTGAGACCTGGCTTTGTGAATGTGGTCTCATTCTCACTTTCAAAAAGGCCTCATTGTCCCACTGACCTCGGCAGATGGGGTTACGCTAAATTAAATGGGAGCTAAAATATGGCACTCGATTTGAATATTTGTACTTTTTAAATGTAATTTAGAAGGATTTTAAATGTCATCGTTCAGTTGTGAATACCTCTTTGAACGCTTTAAGTGGCCACTCTGAACATAATACTAGTAGTTTCCAAGTGCAACATATTTGATATTTAATACACCAATGTCCTTTAAAGAACTTTTTTGTGCTTTCTGTGGCCGGGCCTACTGAACAGCTATTTTCTGTGAAAAGGCTTTCATTTCAGCCAAAATCATTTAATGGCAATTTGGACAGTGTGTTTCTCTGTGGCCTTGGTAGTGAAGGCTGTTGAAAATCTGGTTCTCTCAGACTGAGTAGAGTTTGAAGTGGATACTCACAGAGTCATGGTCAAGATCTGTTGTACACTTCACTTAGGTGAAGGATGGGCTATGGCAGGGGTGCCCAATCCTGGACCTGGAGATCTAGCACCCTGGAAGACGAATACGGCTCTAATGTTCAGATGCTCTTGAAGACCTTCATGTCATCTGGATCAATGGCCAGTTGCACAGCTGTGTGCAAGTTCAAATGTAGGCTAGTTGTAACGTAAGTTTAGGTCCATGCATTGCTAAATCTGAAAAGGTTACACCACAGTTACACTAGTTTTAACATGGAACTTAAGTATAAACCTATGCAAGCCTGGTGCAGCCAGGTCCTGGTGTGTTAGATTAGGGTTGAAGCTAAACTCTGCATGGTGGTAGATCTCCAGAACCAGGACTGGGCACCCCTGTTCTATGACCTCACTTTCACACTTAGGCCAGACATGATAACTTTGGCTACATCCAAACACTGCTGCTGTACTCCTGATCCAGCTTCTCTCCACCGTGTCCTGGATTTCTGTGATCTTGCCAACTGTGCCCGTAATGGAAGAGCCGAGATAAGTTGCTCCTAACATCTGCTTAAGTGGCTTTGAGTGGAGGATGCATGCAGGTACACAACCATCTTTCAGATTGTAGAGTGACATTCCTGCATGCCACTCAGAGAGGATAAGGCCATGCCCCCAATGGCTCTGGCTTTGTGTTGCAACTGTGATTGTGTGTGTGTACAGTGCCTCCAAGTAGTATTCAACCCACCTGCAGATTTACACATTTGGAGTTAACTTAGCATTGTGAAATTTGCATTGTAGATGGATCTGGACATGTGAAAGGCACTGCAGCAAAAAAATATTTTTTTTTTTTAATTTTGCAAAGTTTACCAGAGGGTCAGATATTATTCAACCCCTCAAACCACCGGAATTCTGCTTGGTTCCCTCAAGTATTATGAAGTAATTGAGGTATTAAGAACAATGAGCTTCACATACTTGGATTAATTATCTGTTTTTTCCCACCTTTTCTGACTGTAAAAGCCCCTCCCCAATCAAGCGAACAGCACTCATACATGGTCAACATGGGAAAGACTAAGGAGCATTCCAAGGCCATCAGAGACAAAATCGTGGAGAGTCATAAGGCTGGCAAGGGGTACAAAACCCTTTCCTAGGAGTTGGGCCTACTTGTCCCCGACGTTGGGAGCATCATTCGGAAGTGGAAGGCTTATGGAACTACTTTCACCCTTCCAAAGCCTGGACAGCCTTTCAAAGTGTCCTCCCATACTGAGGCCAGGCTTGTCCGAACAGTCAAGGCTGACTGAAGGACAACAAGGTGGAAGCTCTGGGAAGATCTCGTGGTGGTGGGGACATTGGTTTCAATAAATACCATGGGTAACATACTCCACCGCAGTGGTCTCCATTCCAGGCGAGCCTCTTAGGGATTCTTAGACTAGTTTTGACTGGTTGGCTTTGATGCCAACCACACCTGGGGCGTTTGGAGAGAGGATGGCACTGCATAGGACCCCAAGAATACCATCCCTACAGTCAAGCATGGTGGTGGCAGCATCATGCTGTGAGACTGCTTCTCAGCCAAGGGGCCTGGCCATCTGGTCCGCATTCATGGGAAGATGGATAGCACAGCCTACCTGGAGATTTTGGCCAAAAACGTCCGCTCCTCCATCAAGCATCTTAAGATGGGTCGTCATTTCATTTTCTAACAGGACAATGACCCCAAGCACATGGCCAAGAAAACCAAAGCGTGGTTTAAGAGGGAAAAGATCAAGCTGTTGCAGTGGCCTAGTCAGTCTCCTGACCTTAACCCAATTGAAAACTTGTGGAAGGAGCTCAAAATCAAAGTCCACAAGAGATGTCCAAAGAACCTAGACAACTTGGAGAAGATCTGCATGGAGGAGTGGGCCAAGATTACTCCAGTGCCAGCCTGATCAGATCTTATAAAATATTTAACCTAGAGGTTGAATAATAATTGATCCTAATTTTTATGTTTAAAATGTGTTATAATGTAATTGAGCAACTTATATTTTTTGTTTGTGGTATTTAGGCATCTGTTAATAAATGCTACTCTTGTTCAAACTTTGAAGGCTCTAGCTTATTTGCAATTTGTTGAATTTGCAAAATCTGCAGAGGGTTGAATACTACTTGAAGGCCCTGTATTTATATACACACCCACCTGGGGTAATTTAGCATCTCCAATTAGCCAGACTGCATGTCTTTGGACTGTGGGAGGAAACTGGAGCACCCAGAGGACACTCACACAGACACAGAGATGATAAAGCAAACTCCACAGAGAAAGGACCCTGGTCCCCCGGCTGGGGAATCGAACCCAGGCCCTTCTTGCTGTGAGGCGACAGTGCTACCCACTCTGCCACAAAAAAATTAGGAAACGTATTTTTTCATTCAGTTATTAAAGTGAAATAGTGGTGAAATAGTGGTTTGTGCAGAAGTTGATTTATCTCTCCAGGTTCTTTATGCTAGTGCCCTTTCACTCAGAGATAATGACTGTATAACCTCTGAAGTCTGCTGGAGGATGAGCTTCCAGCGATCAGAGAGTTTGAACATGGCAAAGTGTGTCTTACATGTTCAGTAACCTTTAAAGGATGATCAGGACTGTGAAACGAGTCCTGGTGTGCGAGAGAAACGGGCAGTAAAACAGTGAAGAGCCTGTAGAGTAAAAGAGTGATTGTCCTGCTGAATGATCTATGTTCAACAGGGCTGCTGTGTCCCTATGTGGTATGATAGGTCTCTCTCCCTCTCTCCCTCTCTCTCTCTCTCTTTCGCTCCCTCTCTCTCCCTCTCCCCTCAACCTTCTTCTCTCCCTCAGTCTGTCTTTCTCCCATCTCTTCCCCTACTCTTGCTGTTTCTCCCTCTCTTCTTTTCCTTCTCTTCTGTTCCCTCTCTCGCTTTCTCCACTCTCTTTCTCGCTCCCTCTTTGTCACTTCCTCTTTGCCTCTCTCCTCCACTCTCCCTCACCGTTCATCCTTTCCCTCTTTCTCTTTTCTCTCTGTCTCTCTCCTCCACTCTCCCTCCCCGTTCATCCTTTTCCCTCTTTCTCTTTTCTCTCTGACTCTCTCCTCCACTCTCCCTCCCCGTTCATCCTTTCCCTCTTTCTCTTTTCTCTCTGACTCTCTCCTCCACTCTCCCTCCCCGTTCATCCTTTCCCTCTTTCTCTTTTCTCTGTCTCTCTCCTCCACTCTCCCTCACCGTTCATCCTTTCCCTCTTTCTCTTTTCTCTCTGTCTCTCCTCCACTCTCCCTCCCCGTCCATCCTTTCCCTCTTTCTCTTTTCTCTCTGACTCTCTCCTCTACTCTCCCTCTCCGTTCATCCTTTCCCTCTTTCTCTTTTCTCTGTCTCTCTCCTCCACTCTCCCTCTCCGTTCATCCTTTCCCTCTTTCTCTTTTCTCTCTGTCTCTCCTCTACTCTCCCTCCCCGTTCATCCTTTCCCTCTTTCTTTTCTCTCTGTCTCTCTCCTCCACTCTCCCTTTCAGTTCATCCTTTCCCTCTTTCTCTTTTCTCTCTGACTCCTCCACTCTCCCTCTCCGTTCATCCTTTCCCTCTTTCTCTTTTCTCTCTGTCTCTCTCCTCCACTCTCCCTCTCCATTCATCCTTTCCCTCTTTCTCTTTTCTCTCTGTCTCTCTCCTCCACTCTCCCTCCCCGTTCATCCTTTCCCTCTTTCTTTTCTCTCTGTCTCTCTCCTCCACTCTCCCTCTCCATTCATCCTTTCCCTCTTTCTCTTTTCTCTCTGTCTCTCTCCTCCACTCTCCCTCCCCGTTCATCCTTTCCCTCTTTCTTTTCTCTCTGTCTCTCTCCTCCACTCTCCCTTTCAGTTCATCCTTTCCCTCTTTCTCTTTTCTCTCTGTCTCTCTCTCTCCTTTCTTCTCTCTCCCTTCATATATCTCTTTCTGCCTCTCTCCCTCTCTCTGCCTCTCTCCCTCTCTCGGTCTTTCCCTTCATCTCTCTCTCTCTTTCTCTGTGCCCACCCCCAGTCATAAGCTATGCTGTATTATTTTATTATAACCCTCTTGCAAGGTATAAGCTGTGAAAAAGTGAAAGTCTGTGTGTGTCTCCTTGTGTACAGACCCCCTTTCATGTGTCCGAGAGCCCACCACACCGCTCATGTTTGCCAATGAGCGGCACATTTCTCCTCTTTCAGCGCGAGTGGCATTGGGCCTCCCCTTCAGTGCTCATTTAGACATCAAATAGCAGCTCAGCCTTGCACTTCCCACCTCGCTCGCTCTTTCTCACCGCACCTGAAAGGAGTGTGACTCACCCGTCTGTGGTCACCGCTGTCATTGTCAGCGAGCAGACGAAATGACCCTCCGAATACCAGGGTCTGCCACTTGATCTGCTCTTTTATGTTATCTCGTTTTTATTCCATGCTATCTTTTTAAGGCCCTAGCATGCTAACAGAATGCCTTTTTTTTTTCTTTCTTTTTGCTGGGCCTGAAGGAAGACCATTAGCAAGTATCTGCGGCTGCGTGTCCTCTTCTGTAAGGCTGCACAGAGGATTCTTTTCACCCTGTCAGCCTCGCCTTGTCTCTCGCTGCACAGATCTCAGGGTTTTCCAGTGTGTCCCGCCTTCATTGTTCGCTCTCTCTTTTATTTATTAACATCCAGCGTGCGTGCCCACCACCCTCTGAATATGCAATGAGCGCTGAGGGGTCATCGGGCCTGGCTCATTTTCATAATCTTGAATATTGTGCGGGGTGCAGGCTGGCGGGGAGGGTGGGAAGATGTCCCGTTTTCTCCTCCGTCTGCCCGCCTTCCTGTCCACCGTTCAGGCTAAAGAACGCGCCTGAAAAGACAACATGGCGACTCCATTTGCATTCAAATGCAGACTCGGGAGCCTTTTGTTTTTCCCTCTTTTAGTCTCCGTCTCATGTCTGTGCTCTATAAAGGCTGCTGTAATGAGACTGAATGTGTGCGTGTGACATATTGCAAGTACAACATAAACCTCATTTGAAATACCAAAAAAAGAAATTCAGTTATTTTAATATGCTGCTTCTCACTAACGTTCACATTCACAGACTTCACTGATATGGAAAGGAGGCCTTGAAATGTTTGCACTGCATAGTTTTATTAGACTTTTAAAGTGATAGTTTGTCAAAAAATCTAATTTACGCAGATCCTAAACTACCCCATATGTAGTCCATCAGCCAAGGCACGTTTGGTGTCTGAATTTCCCTCTTGCCTCTTGGGTTTTGCTTTGGAGCTGCAAATATAATGTAGCTAACAAGTAATGGAAGCTCATACCTGACCAAATAGCACTGTGGAGAAGCAACATGTACAAGTCTATGTGAGATGAACGGGAAAAGTTCAGCTCCTCACTGCTGGGCTTTAGTGACATTTCATATATGTCATATGTCTTTAAAGAGGGACCATTATTAATTTTAGCCCACTCCTTATTCTTCAGTGATATGAAGCTGATGTCAGATATTTGCCAGCTTCTCGTTTTAATTCTCCCGTTCCACCTTAAATGGAGCAGCAGTTACATTTTGGGGCTTCAGGCGTCAGAACTGCTGGACCGTTTAAGGTGGAATGGGAAATTTAGCTAGGTGAAATGGGACTGGGCCTTGAAGTGTCATTTAATGTACGGTTTTTAAATCATTATTATTTAATCGTGGCTAATTCCCACCCACCTGCTCATCTTCTGCTATCACATGATGCTGCTAAATTAAAAGGGTGAAGACTAACACATGGTTCCTCTGAGATGCGTGAAGTGCCACCACATCTTAATGCAACGTCCTTGGCCAGCTCAACATGCCGAATGATGGGGGGCTGTGGCATTGCTGTGGCATTGCTCTGGATTGAACTCACAGTCTCGTGTGGCCAATGTAAAAGTTTACACAGTTCTGAATTCTCCCCCTTATCCTTCTCTTGCATTATGCATGGTGGTGCTTCACATGTCTAGGAGGAATAATTGAGATTTTTCAACATCTCGATGTGGTTTAAGGCGGCAGCACGGTGGAGTGGTGGGTAACGCTGTCACCTCACAGCGAGGAGGGCCTGGGTTCAATTCCCCAGCAGGGTGACTGGGGTCCTCTCTGTGTGGAGTTTGCAAGTTCCCTGTGTCTGTGTGGGTTTCCTCCGGGTTCTCTGGTTTCCTCCCACAGTCCAAAGACATGCAGTTAGGCTAATTGGACATGCTACATTGCTCCTAGGTGTGTGTGAGTGTCTGTCTGCCCTGCGATGGACTGGCGACCTGTCCAGGGTGTATCCTGCCTTCCACCTGATGACCGCTGGTATAGGCTCCAGCACCCACCCGCGACCTTGAGGGAGAATCAGCTTAGAAAATGTGTGTGTGTCTGTGTGTGGTTGTGTGTTTAAGGCATGTAAGTGATGATTTAGGCATGTAGTGCACTTGACACTAGTCAGTGTCATAAGCTTCCATTACTTGTTAGCTACATTAGACTTGTAGCTCCAGTGCAAAACTAAAGATGCAAATTTCTAAACCCAAACTAACAAATTTAGACATGTCCACTTGTTAAATATGTATCCACTGATGCTAGCAAGCTGAGAGGGTGAAGGCTAGCATGTGCTTCCTCCAAGACAAGAAGAACCACCACATCTTTTCAAGTGGTCACTAACACAATGCTAGACAGCTCAGCACGCTTACCTGCCAGTTCTATTGGGTTAACAGATGACTGTTAACTTTGTGATTGGAGAGTGAGGCCAGAGCGAGGCCAGTTCTACTGTCTTGGACTCACGATTACGGATGGCTGTGTCATCGTCAGGGATTGAACATGTGATCTCCTGACCATTACAGTACATTTAGATCATATGCATGACTGCTGGTAGATACGTGTGTGTCTGTCTTATTGGATGCAGCTTTAGGGTCGAGGACCTCGCTGTTAGTTTGTTTGCAGGCCTGATGTTCACTAAACACACGCTGGGGAAACTTTGCTCAACTTCAGCTTCGGCCTCCGTCGTCACGCCTGTTATGGTCTCTGGCGGGGAGTACGTGGAGAGCGGAAATTTATTCATATATTCACAAACTTCTGTTTCATTACTGTCTTTGTTTACTCCTTGTGCCAGAGGTGTCTGGATAAAAATCAGCAGTTAGTTTAGTGGAGCGCCCTGCGGGCTCCTCTGTGGTCAGCGTGCAGCATGGGGCAGGAGTGGGCAGCTTATCTGAGGCAAGATCACCGCTGCTGTTCTTTCTGTCCCTCGGCCATCTCGCTGCCCCTCAACCCTGCATCTGCGGGTCATTAACGATGACCTCTTGTGTGCCGGCTGCGGACGACTTGTTTGTATGGAGCTCCTCTGTGGTTTAAATCGGCTCCAGCTATCTTGACTTTTAACATGCGGAACGGACTCTGCGGCTGTGGCTCCACTTCTTTTCTTTTTTTTATTTCGGTTTCTGGAAAAATCAAGAAAAGTTATGCTTCCTCAGTGTATACTCTTATTATTTATTTATATATTTGTTCATGTATTAATATACCTTCCATTGAAAGTGGAGAGGGACTGATAGTACACTCATATACTGTACATTACATTCTTGTCAGGTTGCAACTGGCAATATACTGTTTCAAGCACATTATGAAAAAGCAGCCGTGCTTTTTTTTCATATCACTCTCAATAAAGTTACATTTACAACTTATATCGTCTCGCGTCAGTCAGTGTGTGCATTGGGCAATGATGGCAGTAAAAACACCTCGACTCGCTCGCTGAGGTCAAGTGTGAGTTTGTGTCACTCATAAACGCCACTGTTTTTGAAAGCTTTCTTTCGCGGGTTGAATCTCATCAGGCGGCGTATTGATTTTATGATTTGCTCTCTTTTCTCAGGCCCAGCTCATGTACAGACTCCTCTGCATTGTCACTTGACGGCTAAAACAACAAATTATGTTCTGAATAGCTGTCTGTATGACTTATCGACTTATTATTATGTGGACACTCAATAGGTTATGAATTTTTCAAATGAGTTCTATTGTTGTGTAAGACGTGGAGTCTGGATCACTTGGAACATCCAGCTTCTCTTTTGTGCCTTCAGTCAGGCAATGCTGATGAGGGAGCCGTGCAACTTTTCTGCCTTTGTCTTTTTTGTTCTTGCCCACCGCGTGCTTTGTTTTTACACAGTGCCAGGGTGTGAGGTTTATATATATATATATATATATATATACAGCTTCTGTTCTTTTCAGTAGACTTGCTTTCAAATTTCCAAAGAAAATTGACTCTGCAGGGATATTTGTTAACCTCTCCAAAGTTCAGTTTTAGAAGTTGGTTGCATCTTTACTTACAATCCAAGTACTCCTAAACACATTCAGTGATGCTGAGGTCTGGACTCTGGGGTGGTCAGTTCACTGTTCTGAGAACTCCAGCAGCTTCTTTATTTGATGTGTCTGTCTCCTTTTCTCAGTAAGAGCTTCTTGACAGCTACACATCCTTTCAGACCCATAGCGCTGAGTTGTCTTCTCACAGTGGAAGGATGAACAGAAACACCTGTGGATGTTTTCAGATCTAAAGCAGCTAGATTTTCTTCTCTCTCTCATGGATGAAAGCTTTAAGTGCTGTTTATCTGATGGGGTCGGTTTTGCTGGTCTACCTGGTCTTACACGGTTGTTAGGGGTCACTTTTGCACAGTACTATGATATATGTGTCTGTTTGTAATGGCAGTATTTCCCATAAGTATTATATACACTGCTCAAAAAAATAAAGGGAACACTTAAACAACACAATATAACTCCAGGTAAATCAAACTTCTGTGAAATCAAACTGTCCACTTAGGAAGCAACACTGATTGACAATCAATTTCACTGCTGTTGTGCAAATGGAACAGACAACAGGTGGAAATTATTGGCAATTAGCAAGACACACTCAATAAAGGAGTGGTTCTGCAGGTGGGGACTACAGACCACTTCTCAGTACCTTTCTGCTTTCTGGCTGATGTTTTGGTCACTTTTGAATGTTGGTGGTGCTTTCACACTCGTGGTAGCAGGAGACGGACTCTACAACCCACACAAGTGGCTCAGGTAGTGCAGCTCATCCAGGATGGCACATCAATGGGAGCTGTGGCAAGAAGGTGTCTGTCAACGTAGTGTCCAGAGGCTGGAGGCGCTACCAGGAGACAGGCCAGTACACCAGGAGACAGGCCAGTACACCAGGAGACGTGGAGGAGGCCGTAGGAGGGCAACAACCCAGCAGCAGTACCGCTACCTCCGCCTTTGTGCAAGGAGGAACAGGAGGAGCACTGCCAGAGCCCTGCAACATGACCTCCAGCAGGCCACAAATGTGCATGTGTCTGCACAAATGGTTAGAAACCGACTCCATGAGGATGGTATGAGGGCCCGACATCCTTCAACATCCTTGCATGCCTGCAACATCCTTCAGCATGACCGGTTTGGCAGTGGGTCAGTAATGGTGTGGGGTGGCATTTCTTTGGAGGGCCGCACAGCCCTCCATGTGCTCGCTAGAGCTAGCCTGACTGCCATTAGGTACCAAGATGAGATCCTCAGACCCCTTGTGAGACCATATGCTGGTGTGGTTGGCCCTTGGTTCCTCCTAATGCAGGACAATGCTAGACCTCATGTGGCTGGAGTGTGTCAGCAGTTCCTGCAAGATAAAGGCATTGAAGCTATGGACTGGCCCGCCCGTTCCCCAGACCTGAATCCGATTGAGCACATCTGGGACATCATGTCTCGCTCCATCCACCAACGCCACGTTGCACCACAGACTGTCCAGGAGTTGGCGGATGCTTTAGTCCAGGTCTGGGAGGAGATCCCTCAGGAGACCATCTGCCACCTCATCAGGAGCATGCCCAGGCCTTGTAGGGAGGTCATACAGGCACGTGGAGGCCACACACAATACTGAGCCTCATTGACTTGTTTTAAGGACATTACATCAAAGTTGGATCCGCTGTTGTGTGTTTTTCCACTTTAATTGTGTGTGTGACTCCAAATCCAGGCCTCCATTGGTTAATAAATATGATTTCCATTGATGATTTTTGTGTGATTTTGTTGTCAGCACATTCAACTTTGTACAGAACAAAGAATTCAATGAGAATATTTCATTCATTCAGATCTAGGATGTGTTACTTGAGTGTTCCCTTTATTTTTTTGAGCAGTGTATATATATATAAACATTTTTAGTAACACAATTTGAAAGCTACCTAAATACTTATAACACATGCATAAACTTTGAATAACATGTTTATAAAGCAGTAACTGTATTTATGCTAGCTAATGCCACCACAGGATGATTTATGATTCTTTATGGCAGAAATTATGTCCTTGGGGGGCCCTGGAACTAAAGTGAATAGACCATTTGTTACATTTATAACATAGTTATGAAGCGTCATTCCCAGGTAATGGAATCTCTAAGGCTGAGGCCTTTTTATGACGAGACACCAGTTCTCTATATTTCTCATGGAGTTCACTCAGAGTATTTTTTACTGTTGATACTTAAGTAAATTTGTCATGGACTAGATTATAATTTCATCACAAAACATTGTGTCATTTTGAGATTACTGGCATAAGGTGTTCATAAATATTAAAGAATTGCTTTATAAATATGTTATTCAGTGTATGTGTTATGATGTCGCTATGTAGGTATACATCACATAAAGTGTACATTTTCTAAGCCTAATCCAAAATAATTTTGAAAAACAAATCCTTTTACATATTTAGAAGCAGCTTGTTGAAGGTTATTCCTGTTTTTCTCTGGTTTTCCTGCAAAGTCAGGCCATTGTGTCTTGAAAGTGTACAAAAACGAGTACACAACACACACGCGTTCCTGGTGCGTTTCTCGGCCTTGTAGTTTGAATGCTACTTAAGTACTTAAGTAAGTTTTAAAACATTACCTGAGTAATTATGTTAGCTAATGCCACTGCAGGATGATTTTTTGTGGCAGAAACGATGACATAAGGGCCCTTATAACATATGGCCCTTATATAAGGGCCATTTATAACGTAGTAATGTAGCGTCATTCCCAGGTAAGGGAACTTCTAAGGCTGGGGCATTTTTAAGAGCACAGGGTATCAGTTCTGTATAGGTCTAGTTGAGATCATTCAGATTACTTTTACTTTCCAAACTTAAGACCATTTATCAATATGGACTATATGACTCAATATGTCTTCATGTTCACAAAATATCCTGTGTCATTTTGAGATTATTGACATAAGCTGTTCATAAATATTCAAGTATGGCTTTGTAAATATGTTATTCGATGCTCATGCATGTGTTATGACGTCACTATATCAGTGTCCTTCAAATAAAGTGCAGATTGTGATCTAACCAGAAAGAGGAGCAGCTTTGTTGAAGGTTATTCCTGTTTTTCTCTGGTTTTCCTGCAAAGTCAAGCCATTTTATCCTGACAGTGTACGAAAACGAGTACACAGCACACACGCATATGCAGGTGCCCCTCATTCCTGGTGCGTTTCTCGCTCTCGTGCTGGGGGATTTGACTCTAACTGGCCTTGGCGCCCGTAATGAAACGAAATCTATTTAAAGCCAAAAGCGATGCAAGTTTTAATTTCCTATTCCAGACTTAACCTTTTTGGCTGCACAGCATTTCACATCCACTTAATAACTTTTACCCCCCCCCCCCCCCCGCTTTCCCTCCTCCCCCCCTCCTCTTGCACTCTTCTCTTTCGGCAGCTCGGCTCCTGGCGAACGCAGTTGCGCGGCCTGTTCAAGGGCAGCCCCTGCCAAACGGTTCCCCAGTGAAATTAAGAAACAAGCTGTGAGAAGAAAGGAAAATCAGGGATGAGACGGCGATTGCCTGCGATTGTGTTGGTGTCGTCCTGGTTTAGAATTCACATTTTTCTCTGCTGTGGATCTGCCGCTCATTTGAAGCTATTTCAGAAGTACAGCTGTCGGAAAAGGGGAAGCTGAACTCCTCGGCTGTCACTTTGTTTTGAGGTCAGAGAGGGGTGATTATCAGTGCCGGGGCTGTTAGGCTGCTGCTTGTTTATTCCATGGTTGTGTCTGCCTGCTGACTGTTTGCATTCCCCTTGCTGAGGCAGTCAGAAAATTGGAGGCTGCTCTAGATTTGGGGCCTGAGCGGCTTGCATTTTCACTAAAGGTGACACCGTTTCCGGTAGTTTCCGTCAGAAGCGGACTGGTGCGGATTTAATCAGGGTGTTGAAGAGAATGGATTAGTCAGAGCGCCTCCTCGGCCTGGCTCCACTCACTGCATGTTGCACGCCATCTGCTGGCACAAAGTGGAACTGTAGCCTCTGCACAATGGCCTGCACAAAGCACAGCGCGCTTATCTATTTGTCTCTTTCATCTAATAGCCTTTAATGGCCTCTGAAGTTAGGTATGCTAGCTGAACTGCTTGTAAATGCCCTGCCAATGCAACTTTACTTCATGTAGAAGCAGTTTTTCTGCCCTTTTATTCTCTAGAAACGTGAAGCCTGCAGAAAGCAATGCCTCTTCTTATAAAAATGAATAGGTGTCATATCATAAAGGTGTCATGTCTTCATTTGTGTCAGAAAGGCACACTTCATCTGCAGGATAATGAGCTTATTACAGCATGATTAGTATTAAAACTGCATTAGTATTAAAGCTGGCAGCAGTAGTAATCTCAATAAAGAATTTAATACTCAGTGTAGTATGTAATGTATTACAAGGCAGGTGCCAAGCTCACTTGAATTAATAGCAGTCTCGGATGGGAGTGATTGTGGGTTCGCATTCTAACTCACTTCGCAGACTTTCACACACACTGCAGTCCATTCTCATTCGCCAGATCCTCATCTCGGCGCCTGATGTTTGCAATTATTGAAAGAAAAAAAAGAAATAGTTTTATGGACTTATGTGTTAGCAGTTTGCCCAAAGCAGGACCAAAATAGCCCGGGCCTTGTAACTCTATTTTAATAACGCACTTCTGTGAAATCTTATTAGTCTGGCTTTTAATAGACTGAACCCTCAGCACTGGAGCGCTGCAGCGTGGCACACATCTGAAAGAGAAGCTTGCAGACACGTGTACGCCTCAGCAAATGCCACTCTTGTTTGAATAGATCACTTCATTTGATGGTGTTTTATCCACCTTGATATTAGATCATCCATTCATCCGTGACGGTTTTCCATGGCTGAGCTGGATGGTGGAAATCTTTACTACTAACACGGGAGCTTTATGGACCACAACATGAGCACACATGTGTGTGCCTGTAAGCAAAAGGCTCCGCACATCTGTACAGGTTATAATTAGGCTCTGAGAGAAGATGAGCGAGAAAGAGAGTGAGTGAGTGAGTGAGTGAGTGAGTGAGTGAGTGAGTGAGTGAGTGAGTGAGTAAACGAATGAATGAACAGATGAATACATGAAACGTACATATCTATTAAAACATGCCACTGGATACTAGTCCATGTAAATTCATGTAAATGTTTATTTATTTACCCCTACAGATAATGATCACATGATTCTAAGAAAAGATAATTAGGCAAGTAAGTGGAAAATGACTTAATATAATGCAATTTAAAGATTTGAATATGTACCAGAGCCCACAGTTAGACTTAAAGAGGTGCAGAAATGGAAATAATTCATTCATTCATTCGTTCATTCATTCATTTTTGTAGTGTATCATATTGTGTATTGTTTCTGCACAGATGCTAAATGAACAAATAACATTTATTATTTTATATAAATATACTATATAAAATTAGCTTTTTTATTTGCTTTAATGTATTTTTTCATGTATTTATATATTTATTTAATAATATACGTGTGCTGTCTAACAAAACAAGTTATTGTATAATGTAGTGCGATACGCCTTTTGAAGCTGAAGTCATATTTAGTTTTATATTTAGAATCAGACCTGCTGTACCTTTCCATCTGAAAACGTCTCTGACATATCAGTCTTTTTCTATACGAGATTTAATTGCTTCCCATAATTGCATGTTTAATTCATTGCCCGTACACAAACACACACACACACACACACACACACACACACACTCTCGAGTCAGTGTCCTGAGGTCTTCCTGATGTGATGCGGTGTGTCAGTGTGGAGCTGGATGCAGTTTAATTGTAATTGCCAGTACAACAGTGCGCGAGCCGGCCGTCAGGCAGCAGGAGGAGGAGGAGAGAGGCCTCAGCACGTCGATAGTGGATGGAGAGATGGAGGGATGAGGGAAGGGGGGGAAGAGGAGGGGCCCTGTGACTTTGTGTCAGCAGTTTGTCTTGTGCATAGTTAATGAAGGCAGCCGCGAGCCAGGCGCTTCTCTCTCTTCCCCCTTACGTTAACAGAATTCCGATAAATGAGATTTTTTTCCTCTAGAGAAAGTGCCGGCGAGCGAGGCCTCCACCAGGGCTGTCTTTCAAACGAGAACCAAACCATGGTGGGATTTTTTTTACTCCCCCCCCCCCCACCCCCCTCCCACTCTTGTTCTCTCACTTCCTTGCTCTATTCTCTCTCTCTCTCCCTCCATCTCTCTCTCTCTCTCTCTCTCTCCCAATTTGAGGTGTAGGCTGGAGGGAGCCCGTGGTGAATTGTTCAAATGAAAGAGAGAGAGGTAGGAGGGGTGGAGGGAGGCGAGAGAGAGAGAGAGAGAGAGAGAGAGAGAGAGAGAGAGAGAGAGAGAGAGAGAGAGAGAGAGTGCAAGGGCATCTACTCTGACTGCTAAGAGAGAAGCAGCGAGAAATTGGATGGAAAACAAGAAGAGACTAGAGCTTGAAATGAAAATGAAACATCTCCAATTAATAGAGGCCTTTGTTTAACTCGTCATGGACAGTTAGTCACACTCTTTTGTTCTCTCTAGATGCATTACCCAGACTGCTCCACGTCATTCCTTTGAGCCAAATTTCTGTTTGCTACCGTAAACTGTCTTGCATCATAAGTATTTTTTACCCACCAAAAATCAATTAATGAGAATAATTCCAGCGCGTGAATAGCAAGTAAACCGCTTTCGGCGGAGCATTGTTTTGATGTCAGTCGCCTTTTAATAGGTCACTTATTTATATCCATATCATTTTAAGTAATAGATTTTTTAAAGGTACTTCAATGGAGCATCTGTTCCACTATTAACAAAAAACGTAAACAGAAAGAAGAAGAACTGAAACCAAAGAAGGACTGATTTACAACACGTCCCGTCTCCCATTAAAGACAGCATGTGGTTTTAAGATTTTACAGAATCATGTTATAATCGCACAGTCTGTGTCAGAGATAATCTGCTGGTGTTCTAGCAGCTTGGCACAGAATGTGTTAAAATAGTGAAAATACAAAAAATGGTTTTCTATTCTGCAATAACAATTCCAAAAATTTAAATAATAATAATAATAATCAGACTGTTATGATGTAAACAAACACATTCAGAGAGGTTTGATGTGAGCTGCTCCAATCTAGAGAAACCCAATCAGAACTGTTTACATTGGTGGTGATAGGATCAAACGCCTGAAGCATTCAGCGTGACCTCATGACCAGACGTTTATAAAAGGACATTATGTGAAAATACTACAACAAGGAAAATATGAATCAAACACAGCAAAAGACAAAGCTAGACAAACCACAAACTCAGTATTAGACAATGGCTCCCTGAAATGAAAGGGCGACTTACACCAAAGACATTGGAAACATTTGGGAAAGGAGATGTAACAAAGTACATACAGGTGGAAAACACAAATGAGTAGGTGGGACTGTGGAGGACAGGCGAGGAGAGTAGAGGGAGTCAGGACAGGAATACTGTGATGTTAACTAACACAAATGAGGTCACTTTTGAGCATTTATACTGGACCTGGGGGATATCTGAAAATAATGTTATATAATATAATACATAATATATAATACTGTAACAAAGCATTAAAAAAACGATTTCACATCATTTTCAAAGTTGTAATGGCAAGCCAGTACATTTCTGAGCTCCTGCTGGTGTGGGTTTCTTCTCTCTATGATGTGACTTGTGTGTGAATAGCACCCCCTGCTGGAAAAGTGTCAGGCTCCTGCATGTGATTGAGTAAATGAGCGAGTTCCAAAGCCCTGTTCACATGATTTGTAGCTTCATTATAATGGAAGTATTCTGGAATTCAGTTACAGACTTCTGTGGGAAGTCATGCAGTAATGTATTTCTAGAATTGTGCGACTGATCTGAGCCATTTGTACAAAAAAAAAAAAAAAGAATTTTATGCACTCTGGAAAAGGAAATTTGCTTTTTCATTTGCTTGTTATTGCTACAAATTACCCATCATTTTAACAGTAAAAGTGAAAAGAAAATTACGTGTGTATGTATATATTATTTAGCAAGGTGTTTAAAATGAAATTTGTCTGTTTTACAGTTCTCCTGTCAGTTCTCTTTCCTGGTGCATTATCACATTTCTATTGCCTGATTATCACCTTTGAAGAATAAATCAGTTTGTGTTAAACACATAAGGATGTGTTGTCATTAACAGGATATGCTATGTGTGTTTTTTACCATTTTGCTTTGGAATCGTGTGAAGTGAATGGCACCCAATAGGGAGTTAATCGTGTTGGTGCAGTAGAGACTCGGCGCAGCACTGTATTTATTATGATATGCAGGTCACAATGTGATAGCTCTCACCAGTCTTCTATTGATCTGGTTGCTTGGCTGATGGATTAGGGCAGCGGGCACCATGACAGGAGTCATGCTCGATGAGACGAGACGAGGATGAGCTTGCATCGCACCAATCAAATCAGCCCCTGCATGCCTAATTTTTATCAGTGTCACTCTGTCAGTGACGTGTTCCCCATCGGCCGCGAGCTCCGCGCTGTGGATTTCTCGCCGAAATGAATGCAGGGGGTGTGAACCGAAATCCCTCCGAACACGTGTGTTCATATTGATGTTTCCCTCGCAGGCCTCTGTGAACCGTTCCAGTCTGCTGCTGAGCCCATCTGCGCTCTATCTTATCTTCAAAAGCTGACCTTTTTTATTTCACAAATACACATTTTTAACGTGTTTTTTTTTTTTTCTCTCCTTTCTTTCTGCTTTCGCCTTGGTAAACGGTAATAGATTGCGTCCTTTCTCTGGAGGTTAAATTGAAACAATTCAAGACCCTCAGTACGTTTTTTTTTTGTTCTTTTCTTTCATTTCGTCTGTTCCTTTTTCTCTCCCTTCCCTTTTTCAAGAAGAATTGAATGGCACGTCATTGGGCCTTTCATCTCGGAGAGATGCGCATAGCCCAAAAACACAGAGGTAATGTTCTGTAGCATTGAACCCAGTGAGCAGGGGAAATACAAAGGGAGAAGAAGAAAAGAGCCTGCCGAGCACAAAAGGGAAACCTTACAGCAGGGAACTAACCTTGCCTCGTCTCAGATGTTTCTCGATACATGTACCGCTGCCCGACCCATTACCAACCCACATTCGTCTCACTCTGCTCTTTTATCAAACCTCAGCTTTCCCCAGAACAGATGGTGGAGGGGAGGGGTGCACAGGAACACAGAGAGCAGACCTGGTTAAAGATGTCTCTTTTTTTTTTGTTCTTGGACTTTTTTGGCTTGGTCCGTAACCACATATTTGTAGATGAATCCTGTAAATCTGTGCAGGCCCCAAGAATGCAAAGACTTCAGTGCCATTTTGTCATGTCTGAAGCAATGTTTAACAGCTTTCTTGGTAAACATGGCTCATATGGCTTCTTACTCAAAGCACCTGCTAACTTTGATTGTTTATCTATAAACTGCTTATCACAACAAATGTTGTAGCAAAGCAGTAGAGCGTGAAGAGGAACCACTGAGAGGAACCAAGACTTGGTTGGCTTTACAGCCATCAATCCAGCTGATCAGTTTGGCTGCCGAGTGCTGAAGTGCGCAGTGCCTGTCCTCCGTTAAATCACTCACTAAAGAGTTCCAAATTGGCTCTGGAAGCAACATCAGCAAAACAAATGCGCATCAGGATCTTCACGAAATGGGTTTCCATGACTGAGCAGCTACACAAGCCTAAAATTAAAATGCACAGTGCCAAGTGTCGGAGGGAGTGGTGTAAAGCACCCCCAGTAGACTCTGGAGCAACGGAAGCACATTGTGTGGAGTGATGAATAACAGTTCTCTATCTGCCAGTCTGATGGATGAGTCTGGGTTTGACGGATGGAGAACGTTACCTGCCTGACTGCATTGTGCCAGCTGTAAAGTTTGGTGGAGAAGGGATAATGCTGTGGGGTTGTTTTTCAGGGGTTGGTCTAGATGTGAAGGGAGATCTTAATGCTTCAGCATAGCAAGATATTTTGGATAATTGTATGCTTCCAAATTTGTGGGAACCGTTTGGGGAAGAACCTTTTCTGTTCCTGGATGATTGAGCCTCAGTGCACAAAGCAAGGTCCATACAGGCCTGACTGAAGAACTTGACTGGCATTCACAGAGCCCTGACCACAGCCCCATTGAACATCTTTGGGATGAACTAATATGGATTGCAAAACAGGCCCTCTTGACAAACATTAGTGTCTGACCTAATGGGCAAAAATTCCCACAGACACACTCCATGATCTTGTAGAAAGCTTCACAGAAGAGCAGAAGCTGTTGTAGCTGCAAAGGGCGACCAACTCCATATTAATGCCTACAGATTTAAAATGGGATGCCATAAAAGCTCCTGTAGGTATAAAGTGTAGGTGTCCCAATACTTTTGTCCATATAACATACATGTTTTGAGTTAGGTTGGAGCAAAAATGTGGACCGTCTGAGGACCAGGTTGTGATTTACAGACCAACATTTTCATCATTGTTTTTAAAAGGGGGAGATTTAAACCAATGACACAGACCTAATTAACTACTCAACACCCCTGTGCTCCGCACATGAC